>NC_034431.1:83216-250693 GCF_002078875.1 Numida meleagris | reverse complement strand
GCCGTGCGGTGCCCTCCGGCCGCGTGCGGTGCTCCCCGCGTGGGGGCCGTGCCCCGGGGGGTGGCGGTGCCCTCCGACTCGGCGCGGTTCCTCCCGGCGGTTGCCGCCCCGCGGGGCCCCGTAACCCCTCCGGCTGTTTGTGTGCCCCTACCCGGCCCATTGCAGCCCCCCAGCCTCGTGCAATGCACCCCGGCTGCTCGCGGTCCCCCCGGCCCCTTGCGATCTTCCCTCGGCCCGTTGCAGTCCCCCACAGGGGGCTGCGTTGTCCCCCATCCCATTGCAATGCACTCCAGGTGCTTGCAGTTCCTCTGACCCGTTGCGGTCCCCGGTTCTTTGCAATGCATCCCAGCAGCCTGCAGCCCCCTCGGCCCGTTGCAACGCATCCCGACGGCTTGCAGTTCCCAGTGGCCCACTGCAACACACTCCGGCTGCATGCAGTCCCCCAGTCCCTTGCAATCTCCCCCCTGTCCATTGCAAGGCATTCCAGCAGCCTGCAATCCCCCAAAGCCGTTTCAGTCCTTCCAGGCCCATTGCAGTTCCCTCCAGCTGCTTGCAGTTCCTCTGACCCATTGCAATCCCCTGCCTTTTGCTGTGCTCTCAGCAGCCTGCAGCCTCCCCAGTCCTTTGCAATGCATCCTTGCTGCTTGCAGTTCCCCTCGTCCCATTGCCAAGGACTCCGGCTGCATGCAGTTTCCTCGGCCCGATGCAATGCACTCCAGCTGCATGCAGGCACCCCAACCCACTGGAATTCCTCCTGGCCCATTGCAACCACTCAGCTCTTTGCAGTACACCCCGGCTGCTTGCAGTCCCCTGAACCCACTGCAATCCCTCCAACCCGTTGCAGTGCACTTGGGGTGCACCGTTGGAGTGACTCACAGGGCTGGGGACCACCACCCAAGAGCGCCCGCTCTGCTTGGTGCCAGCACCCCCAGCCAACCACCAGCCCAGGGCTGGATGGGCAAAACACACCATTTTTGCATCTTTTGATCCCTTGCACGCCCGCTCCCCTCCCCAAGGTTTGTGTCTCTGCTCTTTGTTTGGGTACTGGCCCCATAAGCAGATGTTTGGGGATGTAGACTGGGGCTCCCGACTCCTTTTGGGGTTTTTATCATTTATTTTCCTCGCTTCAGTGAAACTTTCCCCGCTGTGTTTTCCCAAGTTTTGGGTTCTATTTCTCAGCCCATTTTTAAAGAAAACACAAAAATCCCCATTTTGGGACTGTTTTGGGGCTGGTTGAGGCACAAAACACAAATAATGCCCATAGGAGGGGCACATTCCAGCCCTTTGGAGTGGGTGGAGGGAGGCATCGGGATTCCCCCTGTTCTCCTCCCACCCCCTGTATACTGAACTCCTCCTGCTGAGGTTTCCCATATTATTAGGGGCAAAAGTTAATTGACCACATCTAATTGTGGGTGTGGAGCACCGGTGCAGGCAACAGCGGGGGACGGGACCCCGCATTTCTGCTGTTGCAGCCAACCACATTTTAATTCATATTGTAATTTTCAGTCACACTTCAATCCACGTTTCAGTGTTAATATCCGCATTCCTATTGCAGTATTGCTGGCTTAGAAGCTCTAGCCCTAACCAAACCTCCTCACTTTGCAATTTTTTGGCTCTCCCAGGGAACTTTCTCATGGCTGAACGCTCCCTGCCCCGCCGCCCACCTGCGCGTCCCGTCCCAGCCCCAGGACTTCTGCAGGAATTCAGCGTCCGTCCCCCAGCCGCGGCTGATGTGCAGGTGTAGGTGAGCAGGGATGGTGCAGGAACGCAGTGCAGTGCCATGGGGTTGGCTTTCCCCCCCGTATTTCCCTTTAATCCTACCACACTGTGGCTGAACGTACTTTTTGAAAGAGGTTGGGGATGGGGTTGCCCACCCCAGGGCGGATGGGGAGGTTGGAGGCGGTGGATAAAAGCACGATGTGGAAAAATGCGGGACTCCAAGTGGTGCTGCAGGGGGAAGCGCTGATTCCTGGATCTCTGTGCTGCGGTTTTGCTGTTTCTTCCCTAGCAGAAATACTGAGTGCAAACAACACAACGTGTTTTCCCATAGTTTTCCAAAGTTCCACCGTGCGAAAAACCCAAAAGATCGGTGCTCTCTGGGGGAAAAAAACATTTTGGCATCACAGGTGCTGTCTGAGCGCTGCTGCTTTCTGCTCTCAGATTGCCCTTTTTGGGTCCAATTCCTGCTTTTTCGGTGGTGGTTGTAATGTTTTTGGGCTAAGCTCTGGGGCTGGGGTTAACTTCCAGCAGTTCTGCGTCCCCGCTGGCGGCTGCTGTAGGGAATGTGTCACAGAGAGGGCTGAGCACAGAGCAGCTTTTCCCCTAATGAGAATTGCAATTGGAATCCCGTTAAGAACAAACGGCCGCTAATTAGAAAAAAATTATTTTGCGGCATCATTAGCCCAGAATGTTGAGATTCTGCCTCAGCACGGCAGCGTGGGGAGAAATGGGTTTAATCCTCGCAGGGACACGGCGCCGGGGGATGCTCCAGGTGGAAAATCCCGGGGAGGATCCCGCGGGATGGCCCCACAGCACAGCTGGAGCGGGGCGGCCCCGCAGCTGTGTCAATACGACGGGAATTTGGCCTTGGCTCCGCGCTCCCCCCTCGCCTCCTCCGCCAATAACCTCGTGTTGGGCTCCAGCGTGCGCTGATAAACTTAAATTGGTGTTGGTTCGTCTGTGCGAGTGTGGCGAGGTGCAGGGCTGCGTCTGGCGTAGTAGGGATTTTGTTTTTTAATTTAAAAAAAAAAGAGGGCAAAGAGTGCCTTTTTGGTCATCGCTGCTGGAGCGCGATGCGGCGCTGCTAACGAGATGCAGATGCTGGCGGCAGCGCCGGGGCCGACGCTCATGACCCTTCTGTGAGTGTGGGAGCGAAATCGCCCCGAGCCGGCTCTGGGATGCCTGCAGCGGGAATTCTGGGGTCATACTGAGAATTGTTCCCAGCTCCATCCTTGCCCGTTAGCATCCTGCAGTGCCGGGTGGGCGGCGCAGCAAAAGGCAGCGGGAGCGCTGGGGAAGGGTGGGTGCAACAACACGTGGATCCCCTCAACCCGAACCCCTGCATCCCGCAAGGAGCCCCACATCCCAAAACGCAACTGCAACCCAAACCCCATCCCAGCCCGCATCCCAACCCATATCCCAACCCTTTCCCAAATTCGGGAGGGCAGCTGCAGTGAAATATGACTGGAGCGCCTCAGGAAAGTGCCACCAGCTCCGTTATGTGCGTAGCTTTCAACTTTAATAAGGTGTTGCAAAAACTATGAAAATAGTTATAACCAAAACCACATTTTTTCGGCGAGCGCCGGCTCTGTTCTCCGTCCCTCGGCCACAATGTCTGGCTTTGTACCCTCAATAAAGCTGTTAGAGCGCACTGAGGAATGGCAGCGGGGCAGGCGGCAGGAGCGGGGTTAATGGACACGAAGTGGATATCCGAAAATCCCAGTCGGGGCTGGAAGCGTTGCAGGCAGCGTGTGTTTTATTTCGCTCTCAAAACCAGGATTTGGGGCATTAAAATTGCATCGCCTGGGGTCGCGAAGCTGACCTGAAATCCTCCCCAAAAACTGGGAAGTTTTGTTGCTCCTGCTGCGCGTTATCCCGTATTGCTGGGGCCGGCGGATTTGGATGCCTCTCTTTGTTGGAAGGCGCTTTATAGGTTTGCAAAGCCCTTGCTGTGGTTTGGAGCACCGCTCCCAGCTTGCAGGGCTGGCGTTAGAGCAGCAGTCGCGCGCTGCCTCGTCCCCAGCTACTTCCCAGCGCGGGGCTGCGCCTGAGCCGTGAGCCGGAGCCGTGAGCCAGAGCCCTCTGCCCGCAGCGCCCTGGTTTGCGCCTCGTGTGTAATCCAGCAGGTGCCCGAGGGTGCGGGACTCCTTATTTTTCTCGTTTCAAGCTGTACATGTTTTCCTCGCCCATCCCCAAAATTGACTTCCTGGTGCATTTTGGGGTTTTAGTGCTTGCCCCCCCGGCATCCTGCGGCCCCGCTGCGGTGGTGTGAAGTTGGCCACAGCTCCAATGAACCGCCATCAGCCTTCCTCCCCCAGTGGAGCACCACGCCTGGCCTCCTCCTCAGCCAAACGCTTTGCAACCCAAAATACCCCGAAAAAGCAAAAAACCCACAAAAAAACACTGCCCCAAATTGGATCCTGAGTGCATTAACAGACTGAAACATCTCAGTCCCAGGGAGATCCTGTTTGGGCAAAGCCCTCGAGGGGACCAGGGTGCATCTGCACAGAAGTTGCTGTCCTTGTCTGTTAGGGACAGAGCCGGTGATTGATTCGGTGGCAGAAAACCCAAAGCTGGGTACTTTGGCCGCTGATGTGTGCGAGTCGCCATCCCTTCCGAGGGCGTTACACGGGTGGGTGTGATATCTGCACGTCTCCTAATGAGCCAGTAATTAAAACCCCAGTCAGCACCTCGAGTGCGGCCCTATGCGCCCCAGGAATTCAATGGGATCTCAGCAGCGCTGCTCCGGGGATCTGCTGCTGGACCTCCGTGCTGCTCCCCCAGTCTGGGGGTGACTTTGCCCCACTACTGTTCCCCATTCCCCCAGAGGTGCTGCCACTCTTTAGGTCCCGTTCTGCCTCAGCCCACCAATGGCCTCCATTAGGCTGCCCTCCCTAAACCCACCCTAAACCTTTTCCATTTTATGTCCTTCACCCCCCTCGTCCTCCCTATGCATGAAGACTCCAAGACACAAAGTTTTTTGGTTTTTTTTCCCCCTATTTCTCCGCTTTTAAGCATCCCAAAGAGTAGAGCTGGAGGACAGATACAGCAAATCCCACTGTGAAACGAGTGGGCTGGTTCAGTGCTGAGCACCTGGGAGGTGGCCAAGGTTATCTCAAGGTGGGATCGCGTCGCTCCCCACAGCCCTTCCCGCTGGTATTGCTCAGGGGGCTGGGAGCATCCCGGGGGCTGGGGCCGTTATCTCTGCATGCATCTTGCATTCCACTCTCAGAATTAATTGCACGGGCTCAGAGCATCGTCTCCATCCTGCTGCTTGCAGCGTGCGTGCAGCGAGCTGGGGAGGGCTCAGCACACCCAGCAGAAGTAGTGCCTCTGTCCCCGCTCCTGCATTGAGTTTTGCTGCATAAACAGAGTTTGCAAAACAAAGGAGTGGTTTCCCATCCCTGCAAACCTTCCTCCTGCAACTTCCTAACCAGCCACGCACCAAGCTGCTCCTCCAATACAAGTTGCAAGCATATTTGTTAAATTTTCCTCATTTTTCTTCTTGAACTCAGTGTTTTTTTCAAAGGAAGCACCCAAACCAGCACCCCAGCCTTTGCATCCACACCACTGAGCGGGGGGTGGCAGAGGTGAGCAATCTCCCAGGTGATGTTTGCAGAGCCCTCTTTGTCACACTGCCTTTGCAGAGTCCCCTTTTGCAATGCTCTTTTTACAGACCCCTTTTACAGCACATCCCTTTGCAAAGCCCCCTTTACAGCACCCAACTTTGCAAACCCTTTTAGCAAAGCCATCCTTGCAAACTTTCTTTGCAAACCCCCTATGCAAAGCCCCCATTGCAAGCATTCCTTTTGCAAAGCCTTCACTCCAACACACCTTTTCCAATACTGCCTTTGCAAAGCTTCCTTTATAGCACCCAACTTTGCGAACCCCATTGCAAAGCCCCTGTTGCAAAAACCTCCCTTTACACTGCTCCCTTTGCAAACCCACATTTCCAGCACCCTCTTTGTAAAGCCCCCGTTACAAACACCCACTTTACGAAGCCCCCCATTTTAAAGCTCAATTCAAAACGCCCCTTTTGCAAACACCCCTTTGCAGAGCCCACCATGTTGTCCCTGGGGGCTGGTGGTGCATTTTGCCCCCCCCACACACACTGGTGCAAGCCAGAGGGGCAACAGTTTGGCCCTGCTCCAGCACTGGGCCAGGACACACAGCACCCTTCATGAAACCAGACAGAATTAAACCCTTTGTTTCCTGTTTGCAGCCCGCTTTGGCCGAGGCTGGGAGCGCTCAACAAACCCTCCTTTGTACTAATTTAATTAATCGGGGCGGTGAGGATGAGAGTGGGGCTATAAATACTGCCCCTTCCCGGGGGCAGGAGGGGACCGCATGGTGCCATTCCCAGGTTGGTGACCCTGAGCACCACAACGGTGCCATGCGGGAGTGCAATTTGAGAAGAAAAGGGGGATTTTTGGGAAAAGCACTGACGTGCTGACACAGAGCCGCTTTTGCTGTACTGCAGTTGCACATAATCCCCAAAAGCAAATGTTTAGCCCCAGTGTTTGCAGAAGACAAGTCTGAGGTTGTGCACAACTGAGCAAAAGGTGCTGGGAGTGGGGTGGGGGATTTTGGTTTGGTGCAAAGGATGGACCCGCGTGATTCTGCTTTGGGGTTTGGGGTGGCGGGCGGACAAAAGCAGCCTGACCGCTTGCATTGTTTCAGTGGGATATTCACTGATCTCTATGTGCAGTCTGAGATTTTTCCACCCAGTCCCTTTGCAAGTGACGAAACCAGAGTATGCAACACAGGGCAGTTTCCCAGCTGCATTCTCTTGCTGTTGTGTTGGGCACGGGAGGTGTAGGTGATGCTCCGAGCTGCTGTGGGGTGGGGAACCCATTTCTGACCCCACTGTTGGGGCATTCTGGCAGCTTTTGCTAATTGTTCTGCAGTTCTACATTACTGAAAGAACCTCACCAAATCCCTCTTTATAAACCCAAACCAGTGGAGCTCATAGAGGTGCTGGAACAAAGTCAACTTTGGGGGCTAAGGGGTTAAACCCACACTTTGAGGAGGAATCCAACCCCATCCCAGCTCCATCCGGAGCCAACAATCCCCATTCCCAGCTTTAGTTTCAATCCACTTCTCCACTCCTCGGCCCTATAATGAGCCAAAATTCAGCATTTGACCAAATCTCAATGCATGTGGAGTTCCTCTCACGTTGCTCACTGCAGCAAGAAGAGCTGGCTGTAGAAACCCTTTGGGTTACTGTATCTAACACTGGTGCTATTTCTGGTGGTTAAACACACGAGGGTTTGCCCATTTATTTTAGGACTGCTGGGTGATGTCACATGAAACCTGGAGAATTTGTTGGTGAAACACTATCTCGGCCGAGCCCCGCTGCTGCCTTAAAATAGCTGCACTATGGCATGGCCGCGGGGCTGAGCCTGGGGTGAGGTGTGTGGTTGGGCTCCTGGCCTGAATTTAAGGGAGAAAGCACTATTTTGGTCCTTGGAAGGTAAAATGCGAAAGGAAAGATGTTTTTCCAGGCAGGGGCCTTTACTCCTGGCCCAGTCTGGGGGAAATTGCAGCAGCAGGGTTGGTTGTGGGAATGAGTAGTGTGGGGGAGCTGTGCTGCTCTCCATTGGGAATCCCCAAATCCAGCATGGAGAATGAGCATCTCCCTGTTCTGTGCTCCTCCTGCCTCCGCTGCAATGTGAGCACACTGCTCACACGCTGCTGTGGCTCCCTCGGCATTTTGGGGGAAGAAGCAGGGTATTCCCTCTGGAAAAAAGCAGCGTTGCATTTGCCAATGGCCAGCATGGAGGGATGTCCATTCTGCCATGTCAAAAATATGTCTGGTAATTCCTTAGCGAGAGTTGGTGGGGATGGCAGTTCAATGGAATGTGTTGGAAGAGAGCCCAACAGCATTAAGAAAAGTTCTGTTTTTTTCCCCATGTTTTGATGTCGGGGCAGTAGAAAGCTCTGATTTGCACAGCGCATCCCATGCTTGGGATGTTTCAGAGTGCAGTGACATCCCCAGCCGTGTCGCGTCTCTATTTACGCAACCCTGGGTAAATACTCCACATCCGCTTGTAATCCCAGTTTTCCTGGAATTTAAGGGCTTTGGTCACACTGAAAGTTTCTGAGCAATGGTTTTTCGTGCTGTTTTTTTTTTTCTTCTAAGGAAAAACGTCCATTTCCCCATCCCTCTCTGCAGGAAAGGGCTCACACACCCAATTTTTGTTTAGAGCAAGCAAAAACCCCACCAAAACATTTAAATTTCTACTGGCATAGCAAAAAAAAAAAAGCCCACCATTGGTCAGTATTTCTCTGCACAGGCTCGTGTGATCACCCAAAATATTGGGGCAGAATGTGGCTTTGCCATTGGAGCAATGTGCACACGCCGCAGCCCATTGGTGTGCCATTATTCTATTAGTTTCAGAGCTGGTGTTAAGTGGACATGATTCCTTCCCACGGACCATTAGTTGTGTTTTATTGCTGGCCTGATGGCCATTACCCTTTTTTGCTGGTGCCTTCCCCCATTAGGTTTGTACAATTAGCAAAACAGGAGTGCAGGGTGGGGAGTGGTGGGAGGGCTTCAGGGTGCCCCGACAGTGGGAAATACACTGCACTGTGCTCCTTGTGAGCTTTGGGGTGATTATGGGGTGGTGTTGAGGTTGTTTTTGGTGGCCCGTTGGAGGGGAGCAACATCCTCAGTTTCTCGGTGCATCACCTGTGGGTCTGCCCAATGTCCCACAATGGGCACAGCCACATGGGCAGAGGTCCTCTCAGGGTGGGCACATCACCATGGATCCTTGCTGGTACCCAAGTCAGTGAAATTCCAAGCTGAAGGTCCCAGCAGGGCACACAAGTTAGCAGAGATCCTCACAGCATGCTCTAATTAGCAGAGAACCCAACGTGCCTCCTGAGTTGCCAACAGCAAGACGATGCCCAGACCCATGCCAGATCCCAGCAAAGAACCTTGAAGTTGTGGCACCAAACTGAGCAATGGTGGTGGAGTGGTACCCAGAGATGCTGTGGAGCACCCAGACCCATGAGCATCCCTTCTGGGTACCAAACCAGAATTGAAGACCCCAGGACCTGGAAGCCCCACAGGACAGGTGGCTGCTTTCTTATTTTCCTGTTTCTTTTTTCCCCAAAGTGGTCGGTGCCGTGCCCTCCTCTCAATGTGGCTATGTTTTTTATTTTGATTCAGCAGCATCAGGGTTTTTGTGTGCAGTCAGTACTGCCTTGAGGAAACCCAGTGGCGAGGTGCTGAGCCCTGGCATCCTTCCCAAAACTCTGCATCTGCCTTTTGCATTGAAATCCCATGGGCAGGCCTAAAAGGAAAACCTTTTGCATGCAGGGAGAGTGCAGGTAATTTGCTCTAAACTCAGATGGAGCCAGGAGGTGGGGACGTGGTGAATGTGGCAAACATTTGCAGTGATCGCAGCATCAGGTGCTGTGCTCCTTGTGGGGTTTTCGGTGGTGTCTACAAAAAATCAGTTCTGATGAGAGCACCTTCAGCTTTGTAATCAGCGGTATAAATAACATCTTCTGTGCGGGGAATCTCTCGTCCTCGTTAGCCCTCATTAGAGCTGGGTTCGCTCCTCATCAGCGGGGGGCGGTGACCTCTGCTGGGGACAACCTGGGGACACATGACTGAGCAGTGCCCGCACCTGCGGGTATTGGGCTCCTGGGGGCAGGGTGCTTCTGCCCTGTGTGTGGAATGGGGAATGTGGCTGTACAATGGTTTCTGTGTTCTGCAGTGCCCCAGAAGGGAGTTCTGTTCTGAGCCAGGGAGCTGCCCTGCAGCTCTGGGGGATGCTGTGATTTGGGGATGCTGTGATTTGGGGGATGCTGTGATTTGGGGATGCTGCTGGGGGACGAGCTGCCAGCCGGCACCCAGTGGCTCAGGCTCTGCTCCCGCAGCTGTGGGACCACATTTGTGGGTTTCCCCACCCAAATTCACACCGCCCCTCCAGCTCTGGGAGCTGCCCCTCCGTAGTGAGCTCAGATATCTCCACTCTCCCCTCTCCTCTAACAAACACCTCCCAGATCAGTGTGGGTGTTTCTTTCCCTTTGCGTCGGCTGAAACCCGAACTCATGTTTATTTCTGTTTCTGGTTGGCTCCCTGCAAGCTTGGCCCATCGTGCACAGCACCGTGCCCCCCTGCATGGTGTTGCTGTTGGAACTGGAGTCCTTTTGCAGCAGGCACCCGAAAATAGCCGGGGTTGGTGCTGAGCAGAGCATCCCTGTGCTGCACGCGGCTTTCTGCCGCATTGCCCATGGAAATGCCCATGGAAATCCCAGCTTTGCTGCCCTTGTCTCCCTGGAATGTTGGAGCATTTCAGTTTTTATAATTGAAAGATGCTGCTGAAGAGCAATGAGTGCTCTGTTTGCAACATTTGCAAACCTTCCAACCCTCTTCAGCTTGAGCTTTAGCAAAAAGCCCCAGATTCCCCTTTTTCACCATGCTGTGCTCCAGCCACCTGCTCTTGACAGGGGATACTCTGAGGCTTAATTGGGATTGCTTAATTGGGATTGCTTAATTACCTACCGGCATCAGGTGGGTCATTCCTTGGGGTGCACTGGATGTAAAACTCCATCCCCAGCGGCTGCCCCAGTGGTTGCCAACAAGACTGTGCGATCCCATAGGAGCTGGGTGATGGTTTGCTCTTCTTTGCACAAGGGGAAGCAAATACCCCAAAGACGTTTGTTGGAAATGGAAAATCATCGTGCACTTCTTGAGAGGGTTGATGGTGGTGATGATGGAAGAGAGGTGGGTGTCAAAATGCCCACATTTTGAGGCTTTCGCTGCGTTGGTGGTGCTCTCCTCTGAGCGTTGCTCGGAAGTGAATCAGAAAAAAAATCCCCATTATAGAGGGGCTAAGAAATGGAGGTGGAAGAGTCAAGAAGCGCCAAAGGGAACAGGTTGCTGTGTTGGGTTGGCCATGAATTTACTCATTTGGGGAAGAGCCTTTTCCCCTGTGCCTGTTGACACTGCGGGGAGATGTTTTGCTTTCCCTTCTTGGATATATTGTTGGAGGCGAGCGACTTTGGCAATTACTGTTGAACAAGAATCATAAAATGAAAAGAACCGCCTGGCTATATATAAACCCGTGGCGGCGCTGGGTACCTATTTTTATGAGTTTTTTTTTTTTTTTTTTAAACGATCCCGGAGTACTTCCTGGAAAAGGGAGCCATGAATTGATGCTTTTTATAGGTCGCACCATAATGCACTAATAAAGCAAAAGGTTAAGAGAACGGCCGCGTCCCTGTCCTCTCCTCCCGCCGATTGTTAGAACAGCAGATTTTAAATCACGGCGAGTTATGAAGTGCAGCACATGGTGCCGTCAGCCAGTGCAGCTTTCCCCACAGTGCCGTGCGTCTCTGTTCCATTGCCATCACCACTCCCGTGTGCCGAGCAAGCCTTCCTGGTGAAACCTCCTCAACAAGCGCATGAAATATTTCCAAACTATCCTTAAAATAGCCAGAAACAGCATTGTGAGTGGGAAGGTGGCTCCAAAATATGTGTTTTTTCTTTTTTTTTCTTTTTTTGATGCAAAAAAGACGTTGGGTTGGCGCTCACCAACGTGGGCTGTGGAAGAGTGGGATTTGCGTTATGCAGGGCGGCCCTCGAGGTGAACAGCGGCGGGTGCAGAAGGTCTGTCCCCATTGTGCACTCCGTGCCCTGGGGGGACCCTGCCATCACCCCAACCCCATCCCCACCGCAAAGAGGCGAACCGCAGCGATGGAGCTGCTGGAGTTCCTTTCTCAATTAATGGCTTTGTTTAATCATACCCCCTGTCCAGAGGAGTATTGTCTTACGGATAATTTCGTTTGCCTAACGAGATTTTGCTAATTAAATCTCCTTTCGGTTGGCATGGCTCTCCCTGCAGGATAGGGGAATGTTTGTGGATCCGCTGCCGGCTAAATAAACCTTTCCACTCCGCTACCAAAGAAAACACGGGAATCGCGGGAGCCAAACACCGCCTGCAAATTAATGAGCTGCTGCGGCCCCGGCGAGGCGCTGTGCGGTGCAGGGTGCTGGCCGTGCCGCGGGCTCCTCCGCTCTTGCAAAGCATGCGTGGGGGCTGATGGACCGGGAGACTCGGGGCAGGGTTTTGGGTCCCCAGAGTGGTGAGACAGCCCTGAAATTGTGCAGGGGGACTTTGGGCGTTGGGACCTTTGGCAGCATTTTTGAGGCGGAATGGGAATGGAGTCCCATTGCATTGCAGGCTGGGGGACATCTTGCAGGAAAACCTCGGAGCTTTTCATGTGGCACCCATTTAGCACCTGGTTAATCACCATTAACTCCTTGGCACTCGCTGCATTTATGTTAATGGTGACCCAATTAAGCAACACTCATTACCTTGCACTGTCACTCAGCTAAATCATTTTCCAGAGAGACAGCCCAGGAAAATCACTGTCCCTTTTGCTGGGGCTCCAGTGGAGAAGAATAAACTCCATTACCTCAGGGTATTCATTGCGCTGCTTTTGTCCCATTACAGTGCTCAAAAGTGGCAACGCTGCTTCTTTTTTTTTTTTTTTTCTCCTTTTTTTAAAAAATTCTTCCTGCAAAACAACTTTCTGTTTTTCTTCCAGAAGTTTCACACATTTCTCCTTCAGTTTGTGGCTTTTCTGGCTGCAGTTGTGTGCTTGGAGTGTCTCCCGGGCACGCTCCCTGCGCGCTGCCAGGCACACGTGCTTCTGTGCACGCTCCGCTGCTCACTGTTGTGCACACTGGTATGCATGCTCCCATCCTCGGGCCCTTTTACCGTATGCTTCTTGTGTGCCTCCATGCACACTCCTTTGCACACCCCCAGCTTCTGTGCACACTCCCTTGCATGCCTCAAGTCCCCAGTCATGCTCCCAGGCATTCTGCCAGCTCCCGTGCACACTCCACACACACTCCCATGCCTGCTTCATGCACACCCAATGCATGCTCTGTGCACATTTCTATGCATGCTCCATGCACACCCAGTGCACATTCCATGCACACCTGATGCGTGCTCCATTCACATTCCTATGCATATTCCCATGCACATTGCTGAGTACACTCCATGCAGACTCCCATGCGTGCTCCATGCACCTTCCCAAGCATGCCCCCTCCATGCACCACGAATATCTGTCTCTTCCGCTTTCACCATCAGTGTAACAAAAAGCCTCTTCTCTCCCCATTGCAAGCTTTGCCCCACCTGTCCCAGCTGTACCCATTTTCATAATCTGTGAGGAATTCGTTAGTGCGTGGCCCCATCACCCCGTAACTGCCTGTGCTGAAATCCCCGCTCACCCTTTCATGCCATGGAGGCATCCTGCAGACCTGAACATTCTGCATGCAGCCTTGCTGGGTATTTAATTTAATAACGCGGCATTGCAGCATAAACACTGTCTGCGGCTCAGCAGAGGCAGTAACGCTAAAAAAGTTACAGGGAGCACTTGGGGAATGGTGATAACCCCTCTGAGAGGCAAATAATTGGCGACCGAAGAGAAATATGGAAAATGGAAAGAAAAAATACATGTGTACATGTATATAGTGACGAAACATTAACTCTCTGCACGGGTTGACTTCCATGGAGCTGGGGGTGGGATGGGGGGTGTGTGGCTGGAAACCCAACCATAAGTAAAGAGAAAAGAAAATAAAAATGTTTTATCTCCGATCTCTTTCTGTGATAATGATCTTAACTGATTTGAGATGGCAATAGAGCTAAAGGGAAAAACGTGTGTGGTTTTTAAATGAAAGTCGCCTTGGCTGTGTGCATCCCTCCTGCCCATGGCGCTGGAAGGTTGGGTTGGGAATTCCAGTTTCGTGCACCAAAAGCAACTCAGGAAGGTGGCATTGTCCCAAAGCAGAGATCTGGGGGATCTGACTCCCAGGGCTTGGGCTGTGCCCACCATCCACAGTGGGTTGGGCAGGTAGGATTGCAAGAGAAAAAGCGTGTCATTTTCTACCAGCTTTTTACCCAAAGTTGGTAAAACGTTGCAAATATGGAACATAGTTCTACTTTGTCCCCTGAAATTGGGGCGTGAAGGAGAAAACCCGAGCAGAGCTGTGCTGGGTCGCTTCCCCCGACGCCAAATGCAAAAATAAATGCCACCATTGGGTTCCAAATTGTATGAATATGTATTTACAGTATTTCAATAGGTTTGGGTTTTTTTTCCCCCCAAAATAGGTTTTCGAGGCAGTGTTTCTGAGATTTTTTTTCAGTTTGGAGTGGATCCGTTTGGGTTGAGCAAAAGTTACAATGCTTGGGAAGCTTGTGCTGAGCAGAGGTTACAGTGCGAAGGGAAATCCCACAGCAGGCACCCAGCAGCTTGCTCCTCCTTGCAACAAGCAGCTGCCAGAGCTGCTTTTGGGGCCAATCACTGCACTTGGGGGCAGGGAGGAAGGTTGATGGATGTGCTGCAAACCCATTTGCAAGGCTTGGGGTCCCACAGATCCCGTAGAGTGGTTGAGGTGGGAACAGAATTCCAGCAGGTTGCCCAGGTTTCTGTCCAGTTGGCTTTTGAGTAGCTCCAAGGATGGCGATTCACCATCCTACCACTCATCCAGACTACCACCCATCCCTCTCAGCACCCATCCACCCTCCTCCCCATCCACCCCATCCCCAGGGTTCCTGACCCGGTGCAGAGCCCACCCTGTGCCCCTCTGTGCCCCAGAGCTGTAGATGGTGTGAAGTGCTGGCCATCATTGGCACGTCACACACGTGAACCCTGCTCATTCTTTGGGGTTTAACCCATTTTTGTGCTTTTTCCACTCCTGTGGACTGTTCTCAGCCCCAGTCTCAAGGAGATCCCCGAGCACGAGCTGGCCGGGTTCTGTGCATGTCAGGGCTGTTCTGAGCACCGCGTTCCTTGGCTGGGGTCCAGGCTGGAGCTGGGGCCGCCGCCGTTGCCTTTGCTATTTCCATGCTTCTTTTTTTTTTTTTTTTTTGGCTTCCGAGGACAATTAAAGGAGTATGTGAGCGCTGCTGCCTGGTTGCAGCATTAGTGCACAGAGATGCAAAAATCGGCGTTATTCCATGGTGCAGCCCAACATGTCACATCTGCGTTGCACATCCCCTGCCAGAAAAAAACCCTGCTTTTTAGATGTGTTTCCCCAATTTAAGTGCCAAAAATGCATCTCCCAAGCATCTTCCACCAGCACCAGGCAGCAGGCAAAAAAACTTCCTGATGGGTCAGTGCCACATTTTGGGGCAAAACACAAAGTTTCCTTCGCTGTTCTCTCCCTCTCCGTGCTGAGCGCTCGCCACCCTGCTGTCTGTTTTTCCTCGCTGAGGTTCAGTTCTAATTATGTTGATTTTCTCCAGCCCACCCCCTCCTGGAAAGCTTATTAGGGTGAATATTTTTATTTATTATCATTTCGCCCAACTCCTGCCAGCATTTCCAATTACTCTCGCCGCTTCCTTGTAATTGTCTTTCTGTAATGGCTCCGAAACAATTGCGCTAAATGAGGTGTCTCCGGCAAGATGAGGGTTTCACTTCATTAAAGGCTAATGTATTCTCAGCTCCAGCTCTGTGGGGCTGGCGTGGAAGGAAAAAGGGAAAAAAAAAAAAAAAAAAGAAAAAAAAAGAGATTTAAAGAGCTTCTTTTATTTTATCGGGAACAACTTTCCCTCCAGGAGAAACGTTTGGGGATTTTCTGTTGGGATGGTTGAAGGGAAGGCTGTGGGGGAGGTGGAGCATCCTGCTGGGAACGTGCTGACTGTGGGGGAAAGGGACTTTCGGGTCCGGGAAGTGCTGGGTGCTGTTCTCAGCAACCGCTGCACCGAACAGCCCTGCTTGCAGAAGTCCAGGTGCATTTGGGTGCATTTGCTCCCTTTCTGCGCAATGAACGTTGTGTTTGCCTCTCCACCAAGGCGTGCAGGTTTCCCTTTCTCCAAGCTGCCACCTTTTATTTTTTCGCTTAATTTTATTTTGATTTCCTTTCTCTAAGCTCCTGCTGGCTCACAGAATCCACCTCCTTTCCCTTTTTTCCCCTCTGCCATCTGACGGGAGATGCCTTGGCTGCACAAAGCAGCATTGGAGGAGTTCCCCGTGCCGCAGCTGAGCTCTCCTTGCCCAAAATTGCAATAATTACTGCTGCAAAATACACATTTCTCTTAAAATGTTGCATCTGCCCAGCAGCCAAGGCCGGGTGCAAAGCTTTTTGTTTTTTTCATCAAAATGTCAAGGCTCGCTGGGTATTATTTTTGAGCCAGAATCAGATACCATTCTTGTTAATAAAAGCTTATTTTTAATTCTTTTTCTCCCATTTCCCCCTTTTTTCTGTGTTTTCTGGTTGGAAGGCTAAGAAACAGGGCTTAAAATTCGAGGGTTTCCTCTCAATTTTTAAGGGTTTTCCACATTATTTATTCAGGTCCTGATCCAGCACATGGCTCAGGACTGCTCCAACATGAGCATCACGAACATCAAAATGGGGCTTCACTGAAACTGAGCCAGAAACTCCTGGGGAAAGCGTCCTGGTTGGGCAGAATCAGACCCCCTACAAAACGACGTGTGTGTATGGAGGTCTGAACATGGGTAGAACTCACATTGGAATCATCATTAGTGAGCATCATAGCTGCAAAAATGGCTGTTTTCGGAAGCAGCCTGCAAGAGAATCCCCCAGCTGTTGGGGAAACGCTGAAACCTGAGGTGAAGGGAGTTGTTGAGGGCATAGCAGTCATGGAAAAAGTGGAATTATTGCTATTTTAGAGTGGAAAAAGCCAAAAACCCCACCAAAATGCGGTGCCCAGGGAGGAATCAGAGAAGAGCATGAAAGTTTGATAAAAGATGGAAAACAAGGGTTTTTTTGTGCCATGTGAACAAGGACTTATGGTTGTGCGTGTCTTCATCTGTCTGCATGATGGTGGGAATACTGAGAGCTGCACAACCTGCAGCACTGCGGCACAGCCCCACGCCGCACCCAGCCCGGTGCCACGCACCCCGGCCATGCCAGGAGATGGATAGAGACAAAGTGCTGTTCAAAACAGCTGCAAGTTGACTTACAATAAAAGTCTGAAGTGACCTTCAAGCCTTCACTTCCACTGTGGTGTGTACTGTGGGATTTTTCTTTAAAAATGTGATTATGTAGGGATGCAATCTTTGATAAACAGCTACTGGAGCATCTTTAAGTGGACGAAGAGCGTTGAAAACTCAGCAGAAAGTGTCAAAAAATGAGGATTGCTGGGAGTGGCTGCCAGACAAACACCATAAATCTGCTGTCCTGGCTTTGGAAAATGGGGATGGAAATACCCTGAAAGCAAACATCACTTTTGTCACTTGTGCATCGCTTTTCTGCACCACGCAGAGAGAAGGCGACCGGATGGCTGTTTGCAGCACAGCTCTGGGAACACCTTTTTATGGATTTTTCTTTCCTGGGAACACCACTCTCAGCTGAAGGAGGAGCACGTTATTTCAGATGGGTGCCAGGAGCACGAGTATTTCAGTGCAGAGAAAAGCAAACCCAGGGGTGCAGGGACTGCATGGCTGGAAGAGCTGAAATTCCTAATTATAAAAGCCCTAAGGTGGCATAAAGAGCTGAGATCCCCAATTATGGAACATCTGGAGGTGAGACAGCGTGACCTTGCTTGCAGCTGGGGATGCTCAGCACCCACTGAAGTTGATTTGTTTTGGGGACAGATTTCCCCAGATTGGGTTGACGTTGGGTTGCTGGCAGCCTTTGAATGAGGCTGAATGTCCCTCAGGAAGAGTGAATATCCCTACAGAGAAAAGCATTTTGGGGAAAAAAAGTGGGAATAGTGCTTTGGTTTTGGGGTTATGGAAGTGACTCTGAGGCACCGGAGCACACAGACAGCACGGGGCTGCCCTGGGATGGGGGTTTGGATCTGAAATGTGTCAAGAAGTGTCTCTGCGTTTTCTGATTATTTTGGTCCAGCTAATGAAGTACTGCAGCCTCTGCCTTCGTTACCTATGTCCTCTGTGCTTCCAGGCCACCTGGAATCCTGGCACTGATTGCAGCCAGTGCCTTTGGCTCAGCAATCGTTGGGTCTTCGTGGCCAACCAAGCCACTGTTTCCAGTTTGCTGTTAGATGGGTTGGCTCTAGCCAGCGTCCTTGCTTTGACTTTAGTGAGCATCTTGGATTTGATACCAATATTAATGAACATCTTGGGTTTGATGCCAATATTAATGAGTACCTTGGGTTTGAATGTAGCTGGCAACCTCGTTCTGATAATAGCACCCACAGACTCGAGTTGGTCCTGCCCAGCATCCCATTGGTCCTGGCCAATATCCCCACCTGATCCTTGCCAGCATCCTTTGTTTAAGGTTGAGGTAATTCCCAGCTCAGCACACACAATACATCCATGCCTGCAGTGCGTGTGCAGCTGCTGCACAAGCTGGGCGCTTCCTGCATCGCTACGGCATTTATCCAACAGTTTTCTGACTGTGTCCTGTCTCCCAAGGCGAGCTGCCTTGGGCTCATTTTGCAAAAACTCAGGGTGGGAAGCACGACTCATCCGCAGAGCTGCAGCATTTGCAACAACTGAGACAACTTAGGCCAGATGCATTGAATCAGTGCATTGAATAGTACATTTGCAGCACATGCTACGCAATGCAGAGCTGTTCTTGTTGCTTTTTGTGGGGCATGCAGCCCTCACTTTTCCTACAGTGTTTGGAGCTTGCAGAAGCCAGCTGCATGCACAGTAACTGCTGCCTTTCTGCACATTGCTCCCTGTGCCCCAACTGCACAGCCCTTCGCCAGGACTTTCTGCACCACTTTCTGCATTCTGCTCTGGTAACAATTTTAATTTTGCCCTTATTAAAGCTTCCCAGGCGCTGCCTCGTTCCGTGCCTCTGAGCTGAAATTCCTGGGCCAGGGCTCCCACCTGGGCTTGTTCTGCTCCCATCCAGCAGTGCAACATGAAAGCCGACGGGGGAGCGCTGTTCCTGGGATGTGTCTGCGCAGGTCCCTCTGCTTGGCACAAAGGAACCCAAAAACTGAGTTTCTGAGGCAGGAACCAAGGCCAGGTTTGTCTTTTGGGGGTTATATTCAGAAAAAAATCAGCAGTGAAACAAGCCAGGAGGTTTTGCAGTCCAGCTGCCAAGTGGGGAGAGGTGCATTTTGCAGCTTTTGCACAGTTTCTCAATGAGATGGAAAAAGTCAAATGAAAATAGTCCAACTCCTGCAGCAAGCTGCAGGGCGAGCACTCTGCTTCCTGGATTTCCCACTCCAGACTTCAGGAGCATCAATGCGAACACTTGTGCATGCACAAGGGTAGCAAAATATTTCTCGTTTTGCATGCAAAGTAGCATGCAGCAGCACCGCGAGGTGGGAGGTGCATCCCCAGAGAGAGGCACGTGCAGCTGCACCCCGTGTGCCCACCCCTGATTTACACACAAACACACTCCATAACTTTCTTCTCTTCCCATTATCTCTAACCCATATACTCTGGGAAGTTTAATTTGTTCTCGCTGGTAATCACCATTAAATAGAAATTGTCTTTTTCTGTGTAAACACGTCATTAGTGGCGCTGGTTTCTGCAGGGTCCAGATTCCATTTTTATTAAAATGAAACACTTTTCGGCTCCTCACTGTGTCCGGAGATGAGCAGTGTAATTTTAACCCGTCGGGTTGGCCGCAGATAATTGCGCGGCGTTTGATTGGGGCGATTAGGGAGATATCCTCTTTTCATGCCGAAGAATTTGCATTTTTCCCCTACTTCTCTGCAGCGAAGTCATGCTTTTGTACACAGCCAGTTTTAATGAGCATTATAAATCCTAATGAATATATTTTCGACGTGCCTTTTATTGGCTTGTTTTCATTAGCGAGGGTCTAACAAACAGGTCCGGCTGGGGATGGTGGAGCAGTGCTCCATGCCCCTGCTCCTCTGCCTCCCTCCCAGCAGGAGAGCAGTGCAGAACGCCAGCGTCCCCATCCAGGATCATCCGGCTGGGGCTGAGTTATTTTGGAGCACTGAAGGCTTTTGCCATCTCACAGAGTCACAAAATCCTTAAGGTTGGACCTTAATGAGATCTCCAAGACCACTCAGATCTCCAGTCCAACCCCAGCCCACCCCACCGTGCCCACTGCCCTTAATTCCTCCGTGCCACATCCCCACGGTTCCTGAACACCCCCAGGGACGGTGACCCACCACCCCTGTGCAGCTCTGCCAGTGCAACACTGCTCTTTGGGAGAAGAGATTGCTCCTAATATCCAACCTGAATCTCCTCTGACACAACCTGTGGCCATCACCTCTCGTCCTAAATGCAGTATCTCCCCGTATATGAGGCACTGAAGGATTCTGGGGAAAAAAAAGTGTGGTTTAGGATCAGGGGGAGGGCTTGGAAGGGCTCTCAGGGCTGCAGTCTGGCATCAGTGTCATCCTTTTGCAACAAGGATGAAACATCAAAGAGCTCGGTGCCTTTGTGTTATGGCCCTTTCGCCCTTTGGTCCCTCTCTGGGCCTTTTTGGGGTCACATTCTCCCCAGATCTGATTTCTGCAGTCCTGTATACAATTATAACAAATACTAACTGCGAGGAATGAAGCTCATGTATGTAAATATGTATATATAATAATAATACACACCTGTAAATACTCATATATAATACATGCATATAAACACGTATATGAAAACATTACACATATATGCGCATGTATGCAAAACCGTCATTTTATTATGGTGCCTTGTAATACATTCATATATAAACAATTTTCACGTGTTCGTTATATATGAAATGTATTCATGGGAATTAGGTGACGCTGTGGCCTCCCCCTTCCCTTTCTGCCAGACCTTGTGTGTTTTGGCTGCAGCATGACAGCGGCGCGGATCCGTCGTGAGGTGCAGTCCATCTGCAGTGCTCAGCTGGGCTCTGGGCGCAGCGCTTTCCATCCCTGTGCTATCCGGATACAGCATTTTCAGAGTTTTTTGGGGAAAAAAATCACCCAAATCATGCTCTCAGCATCCTCCAGCAGCCTTGCTGCGTGTTGGTGGTTTCTGCCCCTTGCAGGGAGCGTTGTGGGTTATTTATGTGAAACTCCATCCATGGAGCGTGGCTGGGGCCGGGCTGAGCCCCGTGCTGTTTGCACAGAGCCGCTGGGGGCCGGCGGGGGATTGTGGGGCTGCATCTCTGCCAGGCTCGTTGGGGGCTGCTTTCACCAAACTGCTCCAACAACTCTACTTCATTAGGAGTTGTTTTGTTTTTTTTTTTTGCATGCAGACAGGCCCCCCTTGCCCATGGTGAATTTTTGGGAAGAAATAACCCTTTTTGTGCACTACGCTTCTGCAAAAAGTATATATGTGTATATCTATATAAATAGTGTCAGTAGTTGTGCAGCCAGCCAGCTCTGCATTGTTTCTGTCACCTGGAGTTTTGTGACAGAAGAGGCAAAATAAAATAAAATAAAATAAGATGCAAACAGACATTGCACTGCAAAGTTGCAAAGTAAAAATAATTTTTATAAAAGAGCAAACAGGTTTTGCGCTGCCAAGTGGCAAAAGTTCAAACGCGCATTGCACTGGGGATTTGCAAAAATGCTTTGCGGAGTTTCAAAATCCTGCAAGGGCATCGCGTTGCAAAACCTTCGTGCACATTGCTTTGCATTGCAAAAAGAGCAAGTGCAGTGCATCG
The DNA here is from genome assembly GCF_002078875.1 of Numida meleagris. Lineage (NCBI taxonomy): Eukaryota > Metazoa > Chordata > Aves > Galliformes > Numididae > Numida > Numida meleagris. The sequence goes on along the minus strand of NC_034431.1, from coordinate 229,440 downwards.
CCTTGTAAAGCCTGCAAATGCATTGCATTGCAGCGCAAAACTTGCAGCGTTCCTCAAGTGCCAGAATGGAGTCAATTTATTGTAGTCGGCAACAAATTAGTTCCAGTAACTCCGTGTTTTTTCTGCAAAGAGGAATGAATTCCCTCTTCTGTTTCGCCTTTGGAAACTCAGGTTTAATGATGGGGATCTTTCTTTGCACAGAGGATTAACTATGCCCCCTTTTAATTCATAATCCCTTTATTGCTGTTCAGCTTTTGCTGTGACCCGCTGCCTATCCTTTGGCTGCTGACACCAAATTTATCGCCTTATTATGAAGCCAAAAATTGTTTGCTTTCCTCTGGGCGCGGAGTTCCCCACCCCCAGAGTTGCTTTTGTGCCCCGGTAGCACTGCAGCCGAACTGCTCGGAGCGGGTTTGGGCAGAACTCGCCGAGCATCGCTGGTGCTGAAGCCTCATTGCTGTAATTTAGCTGTTATTAAGTGATTGTGGTGTATTTTCAGCCAAAAAAAAAGCCTTAATTTTGACAGATGAGCGGAAAGCAATTTCCTTATTTTTCATTTTTAAAATTTTTTTCTAAAACCCCAAATGGGAACATCCAGCAGTGGGAAAACATCTGCGAGAGAAAAGGGGCCGCTGGCCGCCGGGGTGAATCGGGGCCTTCATTCCCCAGAATGCCCCGAGCCCTCCAGCGCTCCCATGTAAAACCCCACGTCCAGGACCCAAATTAGCGCGAGGTTAATTCCGATATTTTCAAACTCCAGAGTTTACGTTCCCATAGCAACCAGTATTTTTATCCTGCGCGCCGCCGGGGAGCAGCCCTCCTCCCGAGAGCCTCTGAGGTGTCGGGGTCGAGTCAGAACAAATAAATAAAGCGCAGGAATTTGCGCCACGTCGCCGTCGCAGGCAGCGGGGAACGGCTCTGCTGGCGCCGGGGTCGGGTGGGAGAGCGGCCAGAGGGGTAAAGCTGAGCAGCCCCGTTCGTGAGGAGCTCTCTGAGGCCTGGTCGTGAAAAGGTGCAGCTGGGTGACGTTGCTGAGTGCTCTGTGCTGGGAGAGCAGCGGGAGCTGGGGATTCCCTCAGCCCCCTCGCAGCGAAGTGGGGCACGTTCGGAATTCTGCGCGCTGGAGTGCGTGGCTGCTCCCAAAGGAGCTGGTGTCCGTAGCCTGGGTGAGATGGGAAAGGAGACAGAAAAGCGGGGTTTAAAACCACAAGATTTGGCTCAAAAATGACCCACCGTGATGGGAGTCTCGCCCAAAAGCAACGCCGAGAATCTGGGCAAAATTTTGGAGCCCGACCACACAGCCCGTGGCCGAGGATCCCGCGCTCCTGTGCTAATTCTCCAGCCCTCCGAATGTTAATTAATATTTAGTATCGACATTTTTTTCCCACAATGGGAGGTTTCCAGCGCGCAATCTGCGCCGTCGAGTTAAGCAAATTAAAGGCGGTTTGGTGCCGTATTTTTCTATTGACTGAATCAAACAATGCTGTTGGCATAGAAACAGCCTTTTGTGGAAAGGTCACCTGCGCAGAGGGCGTTTTAGGTGTAATTCAAGGAGATTACAGGGGATTAGGGAACGTTTAAATATATATTTTTATATATGGAGGGAGCGTATGTATCATGGCATGCATGTATATGTATATGCTTATGTACTCGTGTGCTCATGCATACCCTTATATATATATTTATATGCACTTCTTTAAGGGAAATATGATAAAAGAGCAATATCCAACCAAGCTGGGAGGTTCGGCAAATTAAAAAGTCTGCGATAAAGGTTTTATTTCCCCTTTTTTTTTCTTTTTTCTTTTTTTTCCCCTGCATGTGGCGGGGTGATATCTACACGAAGCGCTTTCTCCTCTGTGTTTTTGCGCTTGGCTTTAATTAAACCTCAGGCAGGGCTGGAAAAATGTGGCGAGACGAGATAATTGCACTATTCCCCACGCGGGGCTTGGTGCCGCGGAGGGAAAAAGCGAGGAAGAGAAATTTGGGGACGAAGCCGTCGAGTGAGGGAGGTGGTTGGGGCCGCAAGCTTCAGGCCGAGCAACTTGCTTTGCAGCCCCAAAACTCCCCAAACTGCCAGATTTTGCCCCATTGTGCACCGCCATGTTCTTGCAGGGAGTGGGAAAAATTAGTAAAACTCATTTTTATTGAGACAACCAGCCCAGGTTGCTTTTCTTTGCTTTTCTTTTCTTTCCTTTTTTTTTTCTTTTTTTTTTTTTTTTTCTGGCAACACATTTCCAAGGCAGGAATTTAAAAGGTGAGATCACTGCGAAATGGTGTTTATATGGGGCTGGACATAGGATCGCTCCCCGTGCACATGCTCCCTGCAGCTCTGGGTGCTTTCTCCCCAGATCCCCCAAACTGGTGCTGATGTGAGTGTTGCAAATCCCCCCGAAATCAAATGCTGATTCCACGAGAGGAAAAGCAATGTCGTTTTCCCAGGTTTTCCCGCAATAATAAGTCCCTGTAACAAAAAGCAGCGTGTTGGAAATAGCCCTGGCTGGTAGGAATGGCTTCCTGCACCTGACCTTGCTGGAGCCTGTTGGGATGTAATAGGAGAGAGAGGCGGTGGAAATGTGGAAATGGACGGGAAAAAAAGGATTCAGACAGACAGCGATCACAAAATCCCCATTTCGTGTCTCTTCTTGCGTATCTGTAGCAGCCCATGGTAGCAAACATTTGGTTCAGATTAGGTTTTGGTGATTACAGCTTGTCACAAAATATTGTTTGCATCCTGCAGGAAATATTATGTTTTAACTTTGTTTTCATTCCAAGTAGTCAAAATATTGATTTTTCATTTTTTCAGGGTAAAATTCCAAAAGCGATTTCTGTTTGGACACATGGAAGCAAAAACTATCAGCTCTGTCTGCAGACGTGAAATGTTTTGACATTTTTAAATGTTAGTTTCAAATTGACATTTCAACTTAAAATAGCATTAAAATGGCACAGAGTGAAGCTGTTGATTCAAACAAAAATTAAATTTCATTGAGGCATTTCAAAACTTTGCGTTTTTCTCCATTCTGAACAAGTGGTTTGGAGAAAGGAACATTTCATGCCATTGGTGCTCTTCCTTCAGAGGAGGCCGGATGGGCAAAAAATGCAATGTTTCGCCCCAGATTTAAATATTAAATAGTTATTTATTTAATATTTATCTGGGTATTAGATAATCCCAGACCCCCATTTGCCATTCTGGACACCCCAGAAAAGCACAAAAATGAGGTTTCCCTGCACTAAGCTGGAAAGACGTCGGAATGAATCAAAGAGCATCGCTGGGATGTATTCAGTGGAGGCCTTTGAAATTTGCAATGTTGACTTGAGATTTTGGCTTTCTCCCCTGGAGGGACTTGCTCTGCTTTTGACATCCCGTGGTGGCATCTCTTGACTTGCAGCCTTTGGCAGGGAAAAGACAGCAAGAAGGTTTTTTTCTTTTTTCTGTCTAAGTGCAATATTGGATATATCACTGCATGTTCCTCCAAATAAAAAAAAATATGCCCACATAAGTCAGCTGGAAAAAAAAAAGAAAGAAAAAACAACCAACAAAATAACAGTTGTATTTATTCCCATGTTGGTTGGTGGCCAGATCCCGTTGCCCGCTGGCGTTGGAGGTGGGCTGCCTCTATTCAGCTGGGAACAGCTGTGTAGGAGATGGGCCAATAATATCTCAACAGAGAGGCGAAAAGCTGCAGTGAGCCTCAAATCGCTCTTGCTCTTATTCATCTAAGTGCATGCAGCTCTGATTTCAAGGTAAAGGAAATGGGGACAAGCATCAATAAATAAGCTGCATCCAGCGTGGGTGGCCAGACAAAGAGTGCAACTGGCTTCAGGTTGGCCTCTGCCAGTTTTCTGTTAATTGGCTGACTTTCCAATTCAATTGTGGTTGGGCTTGTTGGTGTTTTGTTTTGGCAGGTCCCATTTTTGGGGCAAGTGCGTCCGGAGAAATGGGCAAAAACGGCCATCGGGAGCCCTGCAGGCATTTGTAGGTCATGGGGATTTGAGGTTTGTCCCTGGTGCCAGTGGAGGGCTTGGGAAAGAGTGCTTCCTTCAGTGCTGAAACCGACAGGGAGGGCCCATCTTCTGGGCTGACGTAGTGATGTTGAAGAAATGGCATTTCTGGATGCCTCAGAAGTGATGAGCACCACACACTCACCACAGGAGAAGCTGGACCAAGGTTTTGCTTCTTCTCATGGTTCTTCTTCTGTCACATCAACAAAGAAACACAGAAAAACACTTCTGGGGACTGGTTTTGGCATGCTGCTGCTCAGTGTCTCTTGAATGGAAATCCATTGGAAGTCTCAGGGAAAGACTTTTCCCTGAATATCTCATTTCTGCCCTCTGAGCCCTTCCCATAGACAGCTCCTCTTCCAATCAAACAAATAATTCCACCAAAATAGACGTCTCCTCTTCTTTCCCCAAGTTAGAACAAGGAAATACTGAACAGAGAGGAGATTTCAGCTTTGGGAAAAAGTCTGTTTCTGTAGGAAAAATTGCTGTTTCCATTGGGTCCCTCAATGGCTCTTTTTCAAAGATCTCGAGTTTGACCGGAATTGATGGCCAAGGCTACAAGTGCAGAGTGCTGTTTCCAGCCAAAATTGCCAAACAAGGTGATAAATAGTCTCTTCAGGGGGATTTCTTTTAATATCTGGAGTCACTTTATAGCAGTATTTGACTTTTATGGCAGTCTTTGGGCAGTTGGTTTGAGTCGCACTTCCTCTTAGCGCAGCCGTGGACGCGGGATCAGCTCTGCTCTGAAGGATCAGCGCAGTGCTAATAACTGTTATTTAATAAATGTGCAAATAAATCCATGTCCAGAAGTTGTTCGTAACCGTGCTTTGTTCCTCAAGGCGTGTAGGAAGCAGAGAATCCATCCTCAAGAACATTCAGCCATTTGCCTTTTGCACGTTTGGAATTTGCCTAAGAAGAGGGCAATTCTCAGCCTGTGTGGAAATGAAAGTACAGAAAGATGATGAGCTGGGAACATCCTAACGTGGAGTTTCTGGCACGCTACGCTGTTAAATATGAACTTTATGGCTTCCACGCGCTTTCTTTGAATACTAATAACTAACAAAGGCGAATCAACGCCCATTAGCAGGTCAACGGCGCGGGTTAACGCCGCACCAACCGCTCTGCAGGGAAACGCCTCGTCAACGCCTCGCTCAGATTGCCAGATTTCCTTTGGGTGGAAGAAATCCTGAAAATATGCCTCTTGCCCTGACAAACGTGGGATTTCCCGGAGCTGGATTTTCAGTGGAAGATTCCTGTGATTTGTTTTGGTGTGCACTGGCTGCAGACAGCAGAAATAACACCTTCCGCCGAGCGCACACAGCACATGCAGCTCCAATCTATCAGAGCTTACTGCAGGCTATTAATAGTTTATTAACTCCATTTAAACTCTGCCTAAATGCTCCCAGTGTGCCAAGTGTCTCTGCATGGAAATTATTAAGAAAAAAGAAATTAAATGGAATTACAGAGTGTGCCAGGGCACGTTTGGAACTTGTGCCGTGTCCCCCACGTTTTGCAAGTAGTGGAGTGTGTATTCGTGTGCGTATATTTGGGAAATGTTGGGGATGTGGTCCGTCTTTTCATAGGAATTGTAGCATCACTGAAAAGGGATGCTTCCTGGAAGCTTGTTTGAAGGGTTTGTTCTTGCTGAGCCAACCCCAGACCTGGATTTTTGCATTTGCCGCCGATTGTCTTGGAGCAACTCAGGCTGCGGAACAGTGATCAGCCCCAAACTTCAGAAATTCATTCCTATAACAAGGAAAGAGGCGTTTTCCCTGCCCACTCCTGCCTGTGGGGGGCTCAGTTTGGGGGATTACGAGTGGCAAGAAATTTCTGCCACTGGAAGATTGGTGGGAACCTACAATTTGTATTTGCTTTCACTGCTGATCTTTACCCACGGGGATCCCATCATTTGATCTCAAGCACTCCCTTCCTGCAAAACACAAAAAAAAAGTATGTTTTTTCATCTCCCCCTTCACTTTGCTGTGATGTTTCTTTGTCTCCCACCATTCCCCGAGTATTGAGAGTCAAGCCAGGGCATTAATATTGATGCAGACCTCAGTTATTAGGAGCTGCATTTCCGAGCGTGCCAGCAGCATATAAATACTATTACAGGGTAATTAGTGAGCATCAAGCTGAGTTTGGATCTTGCAGGGCTTGGTGCCCTACTTTCGTGGTTTCTTGCGTGGGGTTGTTGGGGTTTCCTGCAGCCGGAGCTGAAGGCTGAGTGGGATCCCAGCCCGGGAGCACCCGGCTGCTCAGCGGAACAGAATGCAGCAAAACACAGAGGAGAGCGGGGAAGGAAGAAACCTGTCACGGCTTTTCTTCTTTGAAAACCGTGTGTATTTGAAGTGCAAAGTCGCTTCCGACTTTCTTATTAAATTTTCCCCATTTTTTTTGTTTGCTTCTATCCCTCCTTGCCAAGATGGGATTTCTTGGTTTGCATTTTCTCCTTCTGTGCCATGTTTTAATTTTTTTTCTTCCAGTCTTGTAAAGTTTGAGAAGGCTTCAGCGTCGCCAAAGGGCAAATACAGCTCGGTTGTTCTGAGGGCCAGGAATGCTGCAGATCTCCCAGTCTCCCAGAGCAGCAAACATCTCACACTTTCCAATATTATGCAGTAGAAAAAAAAAAAATAAACAGCTACTATTTTTGAGGGGAAGTAACATCCAAAAAATCTGGGTGTGCAGCAGCAGAGTTGTGTTAGATATGAAAAATGGGTGCTCCTTGAATTCCTCGCACTCTTTTATCATTTCCTCTGCTTCCTTCCCTCAGCAACTACAAGAAGAGCTTGCCACCCAAAAGGAGACAACACAGGGTCGTGGCTCTGTCTCCAGGTCCTTTGCTTTTTCCCACGCTGGTGCCGTTACCAGCTCCTACTGAAACTCTCTGTGAATAATTTAGGGGCGTTTTGCATTTTTTATAGCTCTGAACTTCGACTAAAAGGAGTTTTGAGATGGTGCAGCCTATGCAATAAAGTATGAATGTGGCTGAAGGCGAAAAACCTCAATCTTGCATGAGTGAAAAGGGACGGGGATGGGGGGTGACAGCAGCGGGAGCTGGGGAGACCTCTGAATGCTATGAGCTCTTAGAAGTGGTTTAACACATTGTTTTCATGTGTTGACATGGGAGAAAGGGCATTCAGCTTGCAGGCTGGCAAGCACAGTTTGGCCCCAGTATTTCCTTGTCTGGGGCTGTCAGGGTAGTTGGAGAGGTTTGGGGTTTGTCATTCTGCTTGGGGTTGGGGAAATCAGTATGGTGTACTGCACAGGGGGGTAAATCGCTGCCGCTCACTGCCCCTGGGGTAAATCAATCACTGCAGCCCTGTGCTCCCAGGAGACAAACCCACCTTCTTGCACTTCACCACCCCCGGTTCTTTTTTGCAGTTTGTTCACTGCTGTTCTCTGATGCTGGATTTCCCTCTCCATTGTGAGTGTTTCAGCCAAATCTTACAGTTTTAAGGACTCTTCATTGCTTGAGGCTTTTAATGCATTTGCTGTTGGCCAATGGGAGACGTGCAGCCTCATTAGCAGCATGCTAACAGGCGCGTGTCTTTGTATCCTGCTCAGAGATGCTCATCCCCAGCTTTGGGATGCTCATCCCCAGCTTTGGGATGCTCATCCCCAGTTTTGGGATGATCGCAGAGGACTTCTCCTCCAGGGGCTGTGCACACCAACATGTGGGCTTTAGTGGGGCGTCTGCGTCAAGCTGCTGGAAGGATTTTAAATTCCTGACTAATTTCTTTTCGTGAAACAAATGAATCTTCAGAAGGGTGTTTTGTCGCAGCTGCTAAGCTGTTTAATTTATCTGAGTCGTTTACAATTTGTGATGGGACTGTTAATGGTCTGATGTGGGGATCAACATCACTTAAATACTTGGAGGTTGGTTTCTTTTTTTTTTCCCCTCTTATCCTTTATTTTTCCTTTTGGTTTTAAAGTTGTTTCTGGATTTGTCCCCAGAGGCACAAAGCTGTGTTTGGAAAACGTCAGCTCTGTGTCCCCAGCCCCTTTGTCACGCTGAAAGCGCAAACCGCAGCCCACCCAGGGGGACGTGCCGCCCTGCTACTGCTTACTGCTTCAAAGTACCTGTCCGTGATATGAAACATGCCATAAAATGAATGCATTCCAGATGTCCGTGCAAATTCCCCTCAGCTTCACCATCCACCTAAAGGCAGACGATGTGGTGAGGCTCCTCAGCACCCGCTGCTTTGCTTGCATGGGGCATTCCTGCCCCAGTGTGTGGAATGGTGGCTTGTTCGGTGTCCCCGTGGCGGTGGAGGGGGTCAGATGTCACTAGCCAGGGGTGATGTCCGCAAGTCTTGCCCAGTGCGATGTGGCTGCAGCTGGTGGCAGCAAGGTCCCAGGGGATGATTTCCCTCCTTCTGGCTGGGGAAGAGTCTCTGTCCTTGGTGTTTGAAGGGATCTTCGACCTTGTAGGTAGAGATTGTCCCTCCTTGGAAGGTCTCCACTCACAGCTTGGAGGGGGGCTCCATCCTGGGAGTTTGGGGGATCTCTGTCCTTCGGTTTGGGAGGGCTCATAGACGTGGGTTTTAGGCATTTTGTGGTCGGGGAATTGCCATCCTTGGAGTTTGTGGAGTCGAAGTCCTTCGGGAGAGGAGGACCCTAGCCTTGGGTTTTGTGGAGCTCCATACTTCAGAGTTGGGGGATCTTCATCTTTGGATTATGGGGATCTTCTTCTCCAGGGTCGGTGTGGCAGTGTGAATCCTTGGGGCTGGCAGATCTCCGTAAGTGGAGATGGTGCAAGTGGTGGGATCTCCATCCTTGAAGGTTCTCCCTCCTCAGGGTTGGGGAAACTCTAGCCATAGAGGATCTCCATGCTCAGAGGACTTCCATCCTAGATCCTAGGCCAAATCAGGAGCTGCTGCTTCTTCCACATAGCACCCACCTTAACACAGGAGTCGTAGGATTCTGGCCCGGCTCTTGCCCTTGGACAGGAGTTGGGATGCTGTGAGCCTGCACGTGTGAGTGATGCCAACTGTGCAGCCAGCTCAGCAACCATTGCCTTTTTTATTTAAAAGCACCACAGAATACACAGTGGGGGAAAGTTTGTTGTCTGATGGGTGGATTTCCAGGAAGTACAGGCAGCAGTTTCTTTGGTATCCTTGGTATTAGGGTCCAGCTGGCTGGAAAGACTGTATAAAATAGGAATGCTGGTGGTGTGGAAGGCGATGAAGTAGTTACGAAAGCTAAAATTACTATTCACAGCTAATACGTTGCATGGCACTAATTAATTTTTAAAGAGACTCACTGGGGACCTCATTGCTAAAACGTGATGTTTTCTCCTCCGGCACCATAACTGTTAACTCAAAACAAAGCAGAAAGCCAGAAAGGAAGAGGAACTGCAGCATCCAGGGGATTTCTCTGATGGCCAAATCCTGCTGCCAGGATTGGGTTGGGGTCACCCTGTTACACCCCTCCAAGGTGGATTTTTTTTGGGGGGGTGAGTCAAATCCAGCTTCCCTGAAGTGCAGAAATGTCTCTGGAGCTGAGAGCATGCTGAGAGCAAAGGGAAGAGCTATTTTCAGCTCTGCTCTCACCTGTCTCACTTTACCCGAGCATGGCTTTCCTGAATATTTTTAGCCATGTTTTATTACCAGCCTCGCAAGCCCCAAACCAGGGGATTATAACCATTGCACAGTTACTTACCCACATACAAGTTATTTAATTCAAACAGTCTTTGGGAACACTAGGAACAGACTTTCCTGGACATTTTTGTTGTCGCTGGCATCTGGACAGGAATCAACAGCCAAATACACTTATCCAACATTTCCCATCATGTGATGTATGTAGTAGTGCTCCTAAAATGGCCAAAGCCATAAACACTTTATCTTCAATTTGTTTAACTATTATTTTTGTCAGGCTGGACGGTTTTCTCACCACCACCTTGATTCAACCTCTTAATTCCAACATTTCGAGTTTCATCAGGTTGTATTTCTCCAAAAGAAGGGGAGTTTATCAAGCTTCAGCAAAACTATTTCAAAAATGTCACTTTCAGTGGTTGCGTTTGCCCCCTCCATGGTTACCTTTTCATTTAAAAATTGGGAAATCTGGTTGCTCAGGGCAAATCTTCCCTGCTGTTCAGCAGGGAGGTGATACCAGGGTTTGGTCTGAACTGGGCCAGGGGTAACAAATTCCAGTTGCACCATTGCAGTATTTTATTTCATTTTTGCTGTCAGGCACTGGTAGCAGCCCCGGGGTCACAGAGCTCTGCGCTCACGTCCTCCCCCAGACGGAGCGATTTCTGTTTCCATATGGAAAAGGGATGTGGCATCTGGTTTCACTCTCAGCAGCTGGCAGCTTGAAGCCTGTGTTTTGCGTGGTGTGGAGTAAAGAGAAAATAAAGTGTCGAATTGTTTGGCATTATCAAGGATTTCTGCTCCCCAGGACTTCTGCATAAAGAGATGGAAATTTTAGCTGCTGGAGCCAAGAAACACACAGAAGTATATGAATTTATTACATTTTATCTCATTCTCCTGCAAACAGCGCTGGAAATGTCAAAAGATCATCTATTGTTTCATCATTTATAAAGAATTTTTGTTTTCTTGTTGTAATTTCTTTGATGCATGGCTGTGGGGAAGGAAAAGAAATTGGAGCAGGAGATGGCAGGTTGAACGTGCAGTTTGTCTGGCTGCAGAGCTACGTGCATTTAAATTTCTCACATCCCGGTTTTTAATTTAACAAATGTAATTAAGGATGGGGTAGGTACTCGGATTATTCATTTACTCCAGATGGAAAAATTAAATTGAATGCAAATTCTATAATCAGACGTGAAGTTGAGGATGTCGGACGTGATGGGGAAGTGTCAGCACATTAATCGGACCACTTTCCCTAAACAGCACCCAAATCTAGAGCTAGGGATTATTTGAATAATTGAGGTGGCATTTGATAAGATATCTGATTGCTGATATCTCCTTAAGATGGAGCCTTAATTGTAATTCTCCATCAAGAAGGATTAATCTGCGTAACGGGGCGTGTTGGGAATAGTGCAGTGTCAGGCTGCCTCACTCGAGTTCTGGTCTGTTATCAAGGGCTGCCATTCCTGGTAAGGGTGCCAGAATGATTTGTGGCATCTCCTGGTATGTTGCATATGAGCTGGGAGACCAACGAGCCTTGTGGCTCATCCCTGGGCCCCCGGGGCAGCGTGAGTCCTAGCAGAGGGGTTTCCCAAGCGTTGAGCCAACGCTGCAGCGTCAGTACTGAGGACTGCTCTCATTTCCTTTCTTTGGGGTGCAATCAAACCCTTATTTCTTTGTGAAATAGAGACAAACGAGGAGAACATAGTTGCATCTTGATCAGAAGACCTTGTGGGACCGTGACTGTCCTCAGCACTGGCCCTCTGATGGGATGCTGCCACTGGACGGCCATTGGGAGTGGATGGACGCTGACTCCCAGCTCAGCCTTGGTGGGGGCAGCAATAGGAATTTACACTCAGCCTGGTGGCAAACACTTGGTCACAATCATAGGCAGCTCCTCTTGCATTTCCTCAACACTTATGCTGCACTTTGCAGAAATAACTATTCTGTAGAGTCCTTTTGACTGGCAGCAGTACTTGTTCCTCTTGAAAAAAGGCATAACAGGCAGTGAGATGGAGATAAACTTTGCTTCTTGAATCCCACACCCTGGCAGACAAAATAAATTATTTCAAATGGTCATTGTTTTTGCCAGAAATAATAATTATTTTTAACGAAAAACAACAACAACATGTTCTTTAATGTTGAGTATCCAGAATTGTAAAACAATCATTGCAGCCTTTCTTTCTCACCTTCTGCATCTAGCAGCAAATGAAGAAAGGGAAAGAGAGATGAAAGAGGGCAAAGAGATAAAGCTTGAAAGATGTATTTTCTTGAGAGTGTGCATATTTTGGAACAAAATGTAAATGAAATAAAAAAGAAAAAACATTAGGGAGAAAATACTCATGAGCCCTACCTGCAGATTTTGGGTTGCCCAGCAGTGGAAGAGTGCAGCTTGTATCTCTACTGTAAAGCCATTTGCAGATTTTTTTTTCCTTTTTCTTTTTTTTTTTTCCTTTTTCTTCTTTTTCTTTTCCTTACCATCCTACCCCCAGCTGTCGCTATGTACTAATATCCATTTCTGCTAAATGGGTGCATTCATCATCTCAGCAATGTGATTTTAGCCAAGTGCAAGCACTCAGACAATCTCTTAGGTCAGCGTTCACACTCCACAACCAGAAGGACATGATTTCCCCCAAAAAACTTAAATCACTTGAGATAAGTTGGGCATTATCTTCAAGGTTGCAAATTGCTTGTTTGCTCCTCCAGCTGGAGCTCTTAATTCAGAACAATTAGCATGCCATTTAAAACAGAAACAAAGCATATGGAGGTGATCCCGGGAAAAGAGCATGTTTGGGTTGGAGCACCCCAGCATTGCCTGGCATTCACTGAACCAGCTGCTTGGCTCCAGTTTGTCTTTCTTTGGACATTCCAGCTCTTCCTTCTTTCCTTGCTTCCTCTCTCCCTTCCTCCCTCCCTTCCTTCCCTACTTTCTTTCCCTACTTTCCTTGCCTCCATGCTTCCATCATTTTTGCTCATATGGTTCATACTGGAATTGCATGAGAATGTTATTACGAGAACCAAGAATTTATTTTTCATATGAAATAAAACCAGTATTTTCCCTCAAGTCTTTACAGGAATCAGCATCGCCCGACACGTATTGTGTTGCAGGAGCGTTTCTTGTTCACCCCACAAATGATCTGCACATCTTCCCAACGTACTTTTCTGCCACTAGGATTTTTTGGGAGCCCTGCAGCACGAGTGCCCCCAAACCTGTGGACGCAGGCTGTGAAGCCAAGCAGGTCGTTTTAAAGAGCTTTTCTGCAATCCCTTTCCCATTACTCCCCGTCAGAGGACGGATGGAGGCAGCATCGGCAAATCTGAATAACTAATCAGAGTCCTCATTAACCCCCTGCAGAGATGCTCAAACATTCACTTTGCTGTTTGTGAAGCAGAAAAAAAAAAAGAGAGGGGGAAGGAAAAAAAAACAACACAAAACAACCCACCCTGCATTAAAATTGATGTGTTATTAATCCCACTGTTCAGACCTCATGGGCACCAAATTTTCCTCCATCTCGCCCAAGGCTGAGCAGTGTGGGGCCGCTCCTGTGGGGCACTTTGACTTTCCATTATTTATTGGCGCGGCGTGGTGAAGCTGCTTTGTTCCCCAGATGTGCACACATGTGCCGGGGGGGGAGATTCCCATATTTCTTTACATTTCCCCCCACTCCCAAGGATGCAAATCACCTGTAGGGGCAGGGCTCTGCTCATGGATTCATCCAGTGGTTGGTGCGTGGCTTTGCTTTTGCAGAAATATGGAAATTGCGCAGGCGTATTAGCACATTTTAAATCCTTTTGCTGATGATGGCATCATAAGGGTTAGCTTGTGAGTCTGGGAAGACGGATGAATGGATGAGAACGCTGAGTTGCTCTTTGCACCTTCAGGTGTCCCCACCTTGCATCTCTGGGCCGTGTTTTGTGGCTGGTACTGAAATTGCCCAGTGGGGAAAAAACAAAACACAATCAAAGGAGTTTTTGCCATGCTCCTTACTCCAGCTTGCAGTGGGTGTTGGAGCTGCTGTTGTGCTTGGAGAGCCGTCATCGCCTCTTGGTTAAGACTGGTGCTCTTCAAAGAGCACAACTGAAATCTGAGCTTTGGTTTTGTTCTTTTATAATACTTTTCATCCCGATAGGGTTTCTCCAGTTTTCACCACAGGTCTAGAGTTTGGGGGTGGCACAGCTTGGAGTGGGATATAAAAAAGTTCATTGGAGCCAGCAGCATTATCAGGGACATCACTGTTTGCTGTTCCTGCTCAGGTCAGAGGAGCTGGCATGGAGTTTGTTAAAAACTGAAAGCCACAGTTGAACAGCACCGAGCTGCTGACGTTGGAAACACTGTGATTTGGTCATGCTGAAAACAAGTCAGCGTGCCAGGAAACATCATTTTTTGCAAAAATCCTTAATTATTATATTTTGCTAAATATTAATCAGCATTTCCTTACGCTTAATTAAGTCTTTATTAAAGGGATGCTCTAAGGAACTAGCCTTTTGCAGACTGAGTTCAGGCTGAAGTCCTGGGATGCTGGTACCTGACCTGGGTTTCCATCTTCACTGATGGACATGATATGAGTTGGGTAAATGGGGATTTAGGGTGTTTTGGGGGATTGCCGTAGATGCAGTCTGTGCCAGGACTGCATGTCATTGCCATCGACATGTCTTATTTGTGACCCTCCGGCAGCTGCTCCATGCACTGAGTGCTGTATCTGCCGTGGAGCAGCTTGGAGGTGACATCTCCATTCCCTCTCACACCTTCAGGATTTCAAAGGCCTCTGATAAACTTCAAAGGATGCCTTTTGAAGTTGCTAAAACCGTGTGCTGGCTAATGAAGATTTACCTCCCTTTGCAAGAGTGTTTGGGGAAGTGTTGCTGGTGGGATTGGCTATTTGCGCTCCACATATTGTGGCAGGGACAAACCTTGCATCTTCTGTGCAGAAGCCATGCAAGCTGTATTTTTGTCCTGTCAGTACAGGTGCGTGCAGTATCCAAGACCACAGCCCTGATCAGCTCTGAAGATGGAAATCAGCATTGCTCAGGAGCTATTTTAGCACTAGCAAAGCACTATTTATCTGCTCCTTTTCTTCCAGGTCTCACACTTTGTTCACACATGTGAAACCAGATGGCTAAAATCTCTCCCATGGGACAAAAAAGACTTTACAGGGATGACAAATTGCTGCAAAATATGAGCTTTTGGTAATGTTGTCAGGACAAATCCAAAGCAGGTCAAGTCCCAGCTTCTTGACTAGTGTTTGGCATCAACCTGTGCTTGCTCTGCCAAGGCACAAGCCCATAGGTTTTTATTCCTGATTATAAATATCCTTAATGATGTTTGCAACTGAAGAGTTTGGGACTCAAGACCCATCTGAGTGTTTTGCATATCCCAGGTTAAGTCGCTCAACCTCTCGCCATGACCTTCACTTCCCAGGAAGTCAAGAGCCTTCTTGCCCTTCTGACTCCTTCACCAAACCTTCCATTTTTTTGAGATTTTGGTTCAGTTTTTGGATGGGAGGATAAAATTTTGCACCAAGAGCAGATGCATAAATGTGTGCTCAAAACTGTAGTGTTGGAAAGTCAGACTGCATTTTCATGGAGAAATCATGGGAGTGATACTGAAACAAACACATCAGTGCTGGGGCTGTGGTGTGCAGCATGGCAGATATTTTGGGTGGATGTTGGGGATCTCAGAAGTTCTCCTCCAGCTGGTGCATATCCAGGCACATATATCCCGTGTACTTCCAAGGTCTGAGCAGCTGTAGATCAAGGTATATATATATATCTTAGACACATACGAGTGATCTGAGGAGCTCTGTACCAGGTGATATATATCATGGTAGACAGATACAGATTGAAGATCTGAGGAGCTTTCTGGAAGGGATGTTTATCAAGGGACTTACATGTTTATTGGAGATTTGAGGAGCTCTGTAAAAGTGTTATATATAGCATGGTAGATATATCAGACATGCACTGGAGATCCGGGGAGCTCTCTAGAGGTGATGCATATCGTGGTAGGTACATATATCAGATGTATATTTTAGATTTGAGGAGCTCTAGACAGGTGATATATATCAGAGATGTATGTACCAGACAAATACTGGGGATCTGAGCAGCTCTCTAGAGGTGATTTGTATCAATGTAGATATATCAGGTGTATATTGGCGATCTTAGGTGATGTTTATCACCTAAGCCACAGGTAATATCTAGAGGTGATGTAAATTGAGGGACGTTTATCAGACATATATTGGAGATCTGAGGAGCTTGCTAGAGGTGATGTGTATATCAGAGATCTGGGGAGCTTTGTCTCTTTCTGCCTGGTTTTGCCTTGAAATCATCCACTTGCTTCCACTGTCTGTTGGAGGCCTCGATGTCATCCAGTTTTCCAGGAATGACACTTTCTATGCTCTCCTTTCTTTTTAGAGAAAAAGAAAAAAAAACACAAAATGCACCCCTGGCCATGCAAGTCATTGCTCAGTCCAACTTTTTTTTTCTTTATTATCTGTGATTCAAAAGGTTTCAGACAACAGATATCTTTCTCCTGGACTTGCCTGGCTCTCTGACTTCTTTGTCTTGCCAAGGAGTTGCACCCATTTGCCAACCTTGGTCAGAAGAAATCTCAAGTTTTAAGTCATCCTTGGAAGCTTCCTTCTATGTGGGTTTTTTTTTTTTTGCCTTTTTTTTTTTTTTTTGACACAGGAACCGCTGCAGAGAGGGAGATTTGTGAAGGCATTTAGTGAGATAATTAAAGCTGAACTGAGAAATGTGGTGATTTGCAGACATGCCTAAGTGGGTTAGGCAGCTAAATCCCATTTAGGCAGGGAAATTTTGCCACTTGATCTGCTTAGATGGGCCTAGAAATCCCAATCTCAGCTTCCTTAAAGACCAGATCCTTGGGAGATGCAGCATCATCTCTAACACTTATATGGACTTTTGCATATTAGATAACCTCCTGATCCACTCCCCTGTTTTTGGGTTAATGGCTCTTTCCTGGTTCATGCTTTCTGAGCTGGAGTGTAGAGGCACATTTACACCCAAGCAAAGATTATAATTAACTACAGGAGTGGTGACAGCCAGTGCAAAACAGGGGCATGGCCAACAGCAGTGGCAGCTTCACAGCTTTTTCCCTATTTTCTTCTTTTCAGACCCAAACTGTACCACTAACCCACTGTGAGATCCTGTGCTGGGGAACCGTCATCATCGAGGAGCAGAAAGGGACAGGACGAGATACAACAGTGGATTTCCCTTTGTGGATATACTGGCAACGAGCACGTCTTCATTTTCCAGACACATCTCGGTTCGACCTCTAAAACTCTGATTTATTTTTCCCATTCCTTGGAGATGTCCAGAGCTGCTTGTCACATCCCTGGGGGTCTGACTTATCAGCTACTAGTCCGGCTTTCATCCCCAAGGGGCTATTCTCACCTCTGTTTTCCTTGATTCCTCCTATTTTTTGCCCTATCCTGCAAAAAAATTGCCCTAAGAACAGCCTTGCCCTCGAGGGGCGGCCCGTGGTGGCTTCACTGATGATGCAAAGGGATCTAGCACAAAAAGCGTAATCCTTTATGTAATATTTCATCTTTCAGTTTCATTGTTTTCTTTCAGTATTCGACATTTCACCATTTCCTTTCCCAGACTGTGACCCATACTCAGAAGTTTTGCTCTTGTGGCTGTGGAACGTCGCGTACAGCGCAGTGGCTCCTCGAGCACCCACAGACGGTAAGGAGGCCTCGTTTTATTCTAATTGGGCAACGATGTATGAACTGAGAGGGATGTGGTGAGCTGTGACCTCATCAGGGCTTTGAGGGATTTCTGCTCTTTTCTGGTACCTTGCAGTTCTATTGCCCCTTCGCTAAATTCAGTGAGCATTAGAGAAGAATTGCTGACTTTCCTATTCTTATTGTTATTTTTCTTAGAAGTCAGGCTGTGTGGGGATCTTGCTTTGAAGCTCAAGTGTTGGGAACACGTTGTTAAGAGCCGTAAGCCATGACTGGCCTAGAGGAAAGCACAGATTTTTTCATAAAAATACTCCAAATATGGGCTGTTATCACTGCGAAATATTGGCAGCTCAGTAGGATATGGAGAAATGGTCACCAGTTAAAAATAACTTAAATGCAGAGCTTAAAATAAGATGTGCATGAAACCAAGGGTCTCGCAGTTCTTCAGTCAACCCCAATCGCTAAAATTAGGGCTTGACAGAGTGACAAATGTGTTTGCTCTGTGCCAACACTGGAGGCACCCAGAGGGTGACAAAATAAATCCCTGTTGGCTGCAACTTTCCTCCTAAAGGAGCGAAGAAAAATCTTTGGCTGTTGAACAGAATATTTAGCTTGAAAACTGAGATGATGCCTTCAGTTTGGGCAGGTGTCCTGGAAAGGAGCCTTATCTCCTCCTAAATCGGCAGAGATGAGGGTTAGAACATCTCAAGGTAAAGCCCAAAAGCTGTTCAGTTCTTTCTGCTCTTCCAGCCCAAAGTGAAGCTTCACTTGGGCAGCTGCGTGGCAAAGCACAGTGCAAGACCTTTTGCATCTTTTCTTTGAGTTTTGCCTGCTCTGAAAGCCCTTTTAATAAACGGCAGTCAATAATGACAGGATTATTTTCTCCAGGCTGCCCTTTCAGCCTCAATTCTCACCAGTGACCTTCCATCAGCCAAATAAAACGGGATTAAGTATGTGATGAAGTGGCTGAATTTCTCATTATTCCAGATCTCTGGTTTGGCCCCATTTCTACTAAAGGTGTGGATTGGGTTGACCTCGGAATCTTTTCTCAGGTAAAGCGTAGAAGTATCAGAGTGTCCAGAGGAGAGCTACGAGATGGGAAGGGTCTGGAGAGCCATCTCTCACCAGGAGTTCTGCGTTGTAGTAAAAAACCCAGCTCCATTTCCATGGTGGTGGTTGAGACCAGGAGAAACCTTAGAGCTACAGGAGAGGGATGCGAAGCAGAAGTGCAGCGAGTTGGGAGCTCTGATTTATTTGCCATATGGAAAAGAGGAAAGCAGCCGGCTCCAAAGGGATTCCTTTCACTCTCCCGAAGGGAAAATTTGCAAGCATGTTAGCAGGAGTTAGTAAGAAACGAGGCAGATTTAAGTGAGGAAAGGGTTTTATAGGTGTTCCGTGGCACTGCTTTGCTTTTGGTGATTCCCATGGGCAGGGAAATCTTCTTTGCCTTGGTTCCTGTGCATATCTTGCCATCCACCTTTCTGAGATTGGGGTAGGTCTGCTGTTTTAATCCGGTCTCTGCCACCTGACCAAAAAGTCGTGTTTCTGCTGGTGTTTACCTGTTACAATCACTCACACAGGCATTGGGAGATTTGCATGAAACTGATGCAAATAGTCAACGTGTGTTACCTGCTCCTGCACAGTTTGTGGCCAGATCTTTGCTGGGATCTTTGGAGCATCGAGGTTGTGGGTGGCTTTTTTCCAGCAGTGCCAGTCTGATCCTCTGGCTGAAAAGTGATGGACTGTGGGATGGAATAACGTAGCCGATGGTTAAATTTTTGCTGAGGAAGATTACCTCTGTCCTCCGAGAAGTTCCGTGTCAAGGTCTGAACCTTGTTGGGACTAAGGGGTGAAACCTTCCTATTTTGGGACTGGAATGTGATTGGAATTCGGTGTTTGGGTGCTGGAAATGTGATTGCACAGCAATTCCTATGTTATGGGATTAGCAGGTTGCAATCGAAAATGAAGTGTGCAAGGCAAGTTTTGAAAGCATCGGGATAGATTTTGATCATAAATTATTCACAGTTAATTGCTTGCAGTGAAGGACTGTTAGAAAATTAATCCGCTCCCCATTTTTGCTAATGCTCTCAAAGCACTCAGAACCTTTTCCTGGACAACTTGTGTCCGACAAGGGGAAGTCTGCACATTTTTAGGATCCTCAGCTTTACTTCAAAGGTTTTCCTTTTGCCCTCCAAAAGAAATTCACAATTTGCTCTTTTGGGAACTTTTGCTGGGCCGGGGGCTGCATTGCCCAAAATTCAAGTATTTTCATGTTACTTTGAAGAAACCTCTTTGATGTTTCCCTGTGCCAGTTTTTTTGGAAGGTGCTTTAACGATCTCCCTCTATAAAAGTAACACTCTAAAACGTGTGTAGGTATCTCAGCTCTCCACTTAAAAAAAGAACAAAGTTGTTTAATGCTGCCGTTCAAGGTACATTAACCTTGTCTACTAAAGCTCTGACTGGCTCTTGCAGGTTTTATTCTTGTGTTTATGTTGCAGAGATATCCCTGGAGCATTTTAGTCGGCAGCGGGGATGGGTATCTTCGGAGAGAAGAGAAATATTTAGCGGTAATTGTTGTTCTCATCAGAAATGCACCACAGCAGCTCCCCCTCCCGCACCTACTCCTTCCCATGCAGCTGGAGCTGGGGGGATTTGCAAATATCTTAATGCTGTTTCCCTTCAACAAGGGGGAGATTACCCATCCCGTGGGAAAGCGAGCTGGTTTTTGGGACATGCCATCCAGTGCAGCGTGTCCCTTTCCCATTCTGGTGCTTATGTGTCGGTCAGGAGCTTTTTTAGCAGAAGAAAAGGAGTTTGCTCTGGCCCTGGAGTTTATCCTGCAGAAATACCAAATCCCAAGCTGCGTTACACCGTGGCAGCAGCAGAAGCCCAGCCTTGCTTCGTCCTTTTTTTCACTGGGAAATAACTCAGTGATGAGACACCAGGAAGTTTTCAAAGTGGTGTCTTGGCTGTTGGGGGTGCAAAAATCCTCCTGGAATTGAGCAGAGGAAATTTGGCTACCAAATGTTGCTAAAAAATAGAAATATTTGTTGTCCCAGTGGTATTTCTAGCGTATATCTACATACAAGACAACATGCAAGCCCATTTGGTAGAGAGAAGAATCATGAAAACCAACTGAGAATGGGTAACACCTTGAAAAATGGGACTCTTCCCCATTTTTGATCATTTAATAGCATCAGACATGACATTAGAGGGTTACTTTCATAGCTTGTGAAAACCTAACGTTCGTCTGCAGCTGGAAACTTGTGCTCTCAGGGAAATGGGCAAATTTTGCTAAAAACACAGACGGTCGGCAGGGACACGGCGGGCAGAAACGCTGCATGCGGGACCGAGGGACTCGCTCCTGATTCACTTTACAGGCAAGCAGAGGGATGCTGTCACCCGCAGAGGGTGAACCTGTCCTGGCTAGCGTTTCAGAGCAAGATATATTGTCCTCTGGAGGTGCATCCCCCTTCCCGTCAGCCGTATTTCTTCATTTTAACTTATATATATGCGTGTAATGAATGCGTATATCATAAACATCAGCGTGCAGATGCTCTCTGTGAAGACAGCGGCACCAGCCTCTGGCAGCCCGTTGTGAGCAGAGCGTGACTAACACCGTCCTCGTGAGCGCCCGCCAGAGAAAACACCCTTCAGAAGGGTGATCTTCCACTACTGCTCCGAAATACCTCCTGTGGCCGGAACCGCACTCCCAACCGTCTCAAATGATTTTGCAACTTCAGGAGGAAAATGGGAAATGCATGAAAACCTGGCTCTGTGGTTTCCACATGGAATTCTCAGTTATCTACCACACACTGCAGGGAGAAGCTGTTGAATTAGCTGGAAAAAATGATCCCCGTTTTCCACTGATTTGGAAGCAACAGCTGCATCTTGCAAAGCTAACATTAATGATATCCGCAGAAAGCGGTAATGTGGAGTCCAAGGCTGTGATTTTTTTCACATTCAGGGCTACTTCTAATGCAGTTTCACAGCAGTGTTGCTAATCACGCAGGTCAGAGATTATTTCCTCTTCGCCTCCAGGATGGCGATGACTGCCGGTGATACTTGGATTTTTTAAACATTTTGAAGCATCGATGACCACCCTGAAAAGATGACTTCTCAACTCATTCTAATTACATTAATTTGAAAGAGGAGATAATAGATGGCTGGCGAAAAGCAGCCTATAAATCTTTCGGGGCTGCGACTCTTTTAGGTAGGCACAAGCTCTCTGGGAAATACGTTTCCAACTTAATGGCAATGTTAGAGTGAAATGAAATAATCTTTATTTCATAAGGAAATTTAGGATACTTTGATCTCATGTTGCTGCCAAAACCCCCTCCGGAAATGAAAAGAGCATTTATCAGTTTTATTGCTCAAAAATTCTCTGCTGCATGTGATGCCCTGGGAGCGGGCTGACTCCTCCTGCCCTCGTTGGCTCCCAGCTCCAAAAATTCACCATTTGCCCAAGGTGGGATCATTGATTTGAGCTGGTCTGCAAGGGGCCGGTGCTCTGCACACCCTCCTCTTTCTCCTTTCGACTTCTGGATGCCTATAGCCAAGAGTGCACTTGTTTAAAAACATTCAAGGGGGAAAATAATTACAAAAAAATAAGAATTAGTGCCTCAAATAGCAGCTTTTGGACCTTCCCTGCTCTTGGAAGAAGCACGGCGCTGACACTAAATCTCTGGGGCTGCAGGAGAGTGCTGACAGCTCTGCACCGTACCCGAGATCCATGGCTCCAGGCTCCCGTATTTACGGTGCCGGAGCGCGTTTGTTTCCCTGAGATAAATACACCGCTATCGGCAACAGCTGTCTCTCATTTTTATCCCTTTTTATATTTGGCCATGAGTCCTGTTCTCCAAACAAATCAACACCTGTGAAGTCTCAAAGAACTGCTTGATTTAGCGAGCAGGTTAGGCGATACTGAGCAATTAAATCGGGCTCTGGACTGCCACCTTCTGGGAATACATTCGGCAAAGAAGCCTGCACCCTGCAATACCCTGCTGCTTGCTAACAGTAGGCTTACTCCTGGCACGGACCGTAGATGCCAAGTGGGGGTTTTGCCCCAAAATAGCCCTCTGCGGGGTCTTTTTCCTATTTTTTTAGCCTCCCACCGAGTTTCTGGACTGTCAGGATGCTGAGCTCTTTGCTTTTTCCAGCTGCAGCTGTTTCTGGTGAGATTTCCCCCGTGAGCTTCAGTGTTGCCCCTCAAGGATGGGGCTGCTCGTGTGCCCGCAGGGCAGGTTTTAACATCTGACCCCACAGATTTTCAGCTGCCAGTTCACTCAGGAGCAGATAATTTTATTAGAGGAAAAGAAGATAAAAGCATCATTTCAGGAGTTGGACTTGATGATCCTCATGGGTCCTTTCCAACTCAGGAGATTCTGTGGTTTTATGATTTTAATCCCATAAATGCTGTCTTTGAGAGGTCTGTGTCATGCACTGACCCCACTCTACATTCTCAGTGCACTGCATTTTGGATGTGTTCTCTTAATAAGCTATTCAAGGGGCATGCAAAGTGTGTGAGAAGTAACCCTATGTTATTACGTGTGTAAATAAATATCTATTACTATTTTTCACACTTACTCAAAACAATACGAGCGATTGATGCTCGTCCCATGCAGACAGCACTCAGCTTTTTGCACCAGCACAGTGCCCTCATGCCTGTGGTGCCTGGTGGTCCCTGCAAGGCCTGAAATCTTATGGAGAAGAACAGAATATTGCAAATCTTCCCCCAGGCGACTGTGGGGACTGGTCTGAAGGCCCCAAGCCCACCTCAGCATCCCTGTTCCTCTGGCGCAGGTGAGGATGTCTCCTCCCGCGGGTCACAGGAGTAAGCAGAGCCCTGGGTGCACCAGGGTTCATATGGGGAAAATGATAACAAGCTCCACCCATGGCAGCCCATGTCCCCAGCAGCGCTGCTCTCCTCTGTGGTCCTCATCACTTTTCCCTGGATGCATTTCCCATCCAAGTCACAAATCTCAGATAACTGTCAAATTAAGGGTCAACAAATCAGTTTGGGTTTACCACAGGGAGAGTGCTGTGTGCTCATGTGAGGGATGTCACCTCTCCTTTCCATTCCTTCTCTCCTTTTTTTTTTGTTTTCCCTTTTGGGGAAGAAAAGCTCTTTTTCAGGGTGTTTTTCCACAAAATCCATCAGCCTTTCCTCTGCCCGCAGGTTCTCAATGTGACTCCCGCCCAGGATGCACCATGTCTCCCCGGCGCCGGCTCTGACGATGATGGCCACCCAGACGGTGCCCCCTCCTCCCTACCAAGACCCCCCACAGGTGAGTGTCCCCCAGCACTCTCCCGGACCCCCAGCTCAGCACATCTCCTCATGCATTATTTACTCTGCGTTGCTCAGCACAAACTCTTTGTTTTGGAGACTGCCAAAAGTTGAAGCTCCTCTTGATGCAGCCAAGGGCTTGGGGGACAACCTCCTTGTGTTTGGTTGCTTTGTTTTTTTTCTGCTCATTTTTTATTCATGTTAGGGTTGCAGGGTTTTCCTGGCAAACCGGCAGTGCTGTGTTGGGGTACAATGGACGCTCCGCTCCGGCCTCCCGCTGCAGCGTGGATTCTGCAGTGAGGTGGCTTTGGAGGCAATTTGAATGGCGTTTTGATGGATTTTATGGCATTTTTGGCAAGCTGTCTCAGGGAAAAAGAGACTTCATCTGCAATGTTGCTCCAAGGAGTCAAATAACCTCCTTTCCAAGCGTCATTACAGAGTTAGTTATTATAAGAAAAGAAATTCGGTCCAAGAGAAACTCAGCCAGAGCACCCCAATGTGCTGGATGTGGGGATCTGAGCATTAGCAAGGTTGGATTTTGGGGATGGCCCAGCTCCTCGCAGCTATTCCAAGCTTTTGGGGGGCAAATCTGTATTTCTGGTTTGGTCTGCAGAGACTGAATGTGGATGATCCAGATGAAGCACTGAACTGGTGCCGTGTTTAAGGCAGCTTTCATAGGGCTTATATAGGAAAATGTGAATTTTTTCCCCATTTTGTGTTTTCTTCAAAGCTCAACCCTGCTGCTTTCTCTACCATTTGCATCCCTGTGTGGCTGCAAAAGCACAAAATACCCCCCAGGAAGAAAAAATAGAGACCATTCCCTGCAAGGAAAATAAATAGATTTCTGCCTAGCTGTGACTTCTGCGCTCCCCCAAAGCCACCCGGGCCTCCTTTCTGCTTGTCTCCTTCGGTGGGAAAAGGTCACTTTTGCAAATGATGCCTCGGTGGGGCTTTTATGGCTCCTCCAACTTCTGTGTCATCATTTGCTCGCTCCGCTGCTCCGCTCAGGGCTTTTTTTTTTTCCCCACTTTTCCTTTTTTTCTTAGTGCCTCCCTGTCGAAACGCCGCGCCTTTCTCGCTTACGCAGCAGGGAGCTGGGACGCCGATTTAGTCCTAATGGGCAATTTAAGGGACTTTTAAAATAGCCCAGCTTTTCCATGGCATCCTACAGAGACATACCCTCTACCTTTCCCTGTCCCTTCTGCGCCCTCATTTTCATTTAGAACATTGCATTTTGGGATCTTTGGGGCCATTGCCACCCAAACCCTTTCTTTTTTTTTCCTTTTGAAGGGAATGCTCGTGTGTTTTTCCTTCATTTTAGGGGGAATGCTGCAGCAAAAAGCACTTTGTTTTGTGGGTATTTTTTTTTTCTGAATGCTGTGGCTGCTGTGAGCCTTTCACCTGAAAATGGAAGGATTTGGTATTTCTAGCTTTTAGAAAAGCAAATTGCATGTTTATTCCTCTCCCCAAAGACAGGGCAGAGATGGGGAGGTCAGTGTTAAGTATGTAAACAAGTTGAACCATCAATTATAAGAGCTACAACTGACATTGCAAAGCTCCTCATCATCAAGGGGACCGTCCTGGGGAGAAAAATGGTAAAAAAAGGGGCTTGGGGGGAGCTTTGCATTAATATCGTTACTGCACAGGCCATGCAAGCAATCAACCTCACTGTCAGAAATGTGCAAAAATGAAGCAGAAGTGGTGGGAAAAGCTGCCTTACGAAGGAAAAAACGCTGTAATAATCTCCTGGTTCTGCTACCAGCACGTAACAGTGTAATTGAGACCAAGCGTGATCATGCTCGCTGAGCAACTCTACCTGTTGGAAATTAGGAGTCTGCATGGAAATACATGTGTTTTCCATAATAAATAAAAAGAAAGAAAACAGCAGAAAGTCATCTGCCATTTTGCTGTCAAAGCTGGACAAATATAGTTAGCAGAGTAGAGGTTGTTTTAAAAATACAGTCTCGTTTTCAGCAGAGGAGCTGATGAAAGTAAGCCTGCCCCCCAACCCATTTTTAAAATGGTGTTGCATTTGTCATGGACAAATCCAGAAACTCTGCAGCTGTTGCAGGTCAAAAATTGAGTGGAGATGCCAATTTTTCGATAGGATCAGTGAGTCCCTCTCCTGGTGTCCTCGGCATATTTTTGGGCTTGGAACCTGCGTAAATGGCACATAGATTTCATGCAAAGGCACTAAGAAGTGTCCCTGTGGATAGGATCAGAGGTGCAAGTGCAGCAGGCTGCCCTGCCCTGAGCACCTTCACTGGGGTTGCTCTCTGGAGTTGACCTATTTGGCTGTAGTTCTCAGAAATGTGGAGCAAAAGGGATTCTTGCAAGTGCCAGGCATGCTGCCACTGGCTCTGGCAAAGCATTTTCATCCGAAAGAACCAAAAAGAGGATTATAATGCCAACAGAAGTACAGCCGGGAGGTGATGCGGTGCCGCAAAAATCTCTTCAGCTCTCTGCACAGAATTCAGCCCTGCCATCACCCTGCAGTTACCATCATACAAATGCACGGCAATTTTTTGCATTTTTTTCCTCTCTTATGCACGTATTTTTGGCTGTTTTCCTCCCTACCCCACACCCCTGTCTGTCTGCAAGCACTTGCATTGGAGCAACCTTTCCTATTTTTTTCTGAATTGGCACCGCCGCGCTGTTCATCAGAGGTTGCATTAGGTGCGGGGATTATTTTCTTTAGTCCAAGGTGAGGTAATGGCTTCGAAACAGCCACAGAGGAGGCTTTTCTGTGAGTAATAGCCCAATTAGTTGCAGACTCAGCTGCACGCAGCCAACTTGGCAGGATTTGGGGGCTCTGTCTGCTGATGAGGACACGAAACGGGCTGTGA
Source organism: Numida meleagris (assembly GCF_002078875.1). Lineage (NCBI taxonomy): Eukaryota > Metazoa > Chordata > Aves > Galliformes > Numididae > Numida > Numida meleagris. The sequence continues at coordinate 203,017 of NC_034431.1, read as the reverse complement.
TGTCCCGGTAAGTGAGTGCTCTAGTGAAAAAAGGGGAAAAGGGAAAAAAAAGCCATTTACCCCCAAAAATGTAAAGTAATTCTCAGCGGAGCAAGCAGGGAGAGGAAAGGGGAAAATGAGGAAGGAAGTGGAGGTATTTGACGGTGTGGCTGGAATGCTATGCACAATCAGTGCTTTCAATTTGGATTTGGATAAAAATTGGAAAAAAATAGAGAGAAACCCCAGCTGATGGGTGAAGCCCAAACTGTCCCACAAACCCATTTATTTAGCCCTCTGGGAGTGAAAAGGGGGAAAAATGAAGTGATCCAGCCAGCTTCTGCACTGGGAGTGTTAGAAATTAAACGGTGCCAGGTGAATTTCCAGGAGCCAAACTTTGGAGTTATGAACAATAACCGAGATTAAAAAGTGCCATGGCAGCAGGGAAAGGTCAGGCAGGAGATATTAAAGTCAAACATTTTAAAAGCAGCGGGTGCTTGGCACTGGACTACGCAGCTTTTAATCGAGGCGAGAAATCTGCTGCTCTGCACCGAGAGCCTGAGTGCAGAGGTGAGTTGTGCTGGACACAACTGTGGGCATCTGCACGTATACACACGCCTCTTTATGTACACACAGAAAGTATTTAGCCAGAGACAGAGGCTTCTTTTTGCTACCCAGCTTTGGGGAGGATGGAAGATTTATGGAAGAAAACAGGCAGATGCTAATTTGTACAGAATTTCAGAGCAAGAGCAGGTGAAACATCTACTCAGGGAGTTCATTTTGCTCTGGGATTTTGAGTTGCAAACCACAGGAGTTGGGGTGCTGATGCTTTTGGCCCCAAAGAGATTATGCTTCTCCCCCTGCTGGTATTCTTTTAACTAAATCTAGTCATTTATGTCAGACCTGACCACAGCCTGGCAATGAATCACAGAAACGCGGAAGTGTAGGGGTTGGAAATAATGCAGATTTCCCTAATGCAATCATTAATTTTAATGATAATCGTTAATTTTAATTTTAGTTAATATGGAAATCACCCCTAAACATTCAAGCGAGGACACACATGCTTATGCCTGGACATTTTGGGGTGCTTTGGGGTAATGCTGGGAGGACGTGCAGCAATTTGCACAAGTGCTGGCGGAGCTTGGTCTCACTTTTTAAATGCATGTTTCACTGAATTAATTTCAAGTTTTTGAAAAGCAAGGCATTCGTTAGCACCGTCAATTATTGCATACATTTATTACGTAATTTTGCTGGTGGGCTTTGTGTTCCATCGCAGCGGCCATTTGGGCAGCGTTGGCCATTGGGACAGATGATTTGGACACACACACACAAAAAGTTGCGTTTCTAGCTGGCTGCTCGCATTGCTGTAGATGACTCATCCCTGGGCTCGGCACACAGAGGGCTGGCAGAAGCTGGTGTGATTTTGGGAGAAAGCAGAGCGCCCGTGTGTCTAGACAGCCCTACCTGCTCGCTTTGAACAATGAAAGCACGAGACGAGCACCGCAGATTTTATCGGGGACTGCTGAGCGCTTAGCGAAGAGCACCTGCATTTCCCCCTCGCATTACCCCTTTTTCTCTCTTGTTTCCCCTTCCCCCCAGATGACGGCCACAGCACAGCAGCCCAGCAAGGCGCAGCCCGTGCACCTCACCACCGCGCCGGCACCCACCGCGCCCGTGCCCCCCGCAGCCGGCGACCCGCAGGCGCAGCTGGAGGCCGACAAGCGAGCTGTCTACAGGTGATGCAGCTAATGTCCGTGGGCAGTAATTAATCCATGTATCGCTCCGTGCGGCAGTTCGTTCCTGCATTCATTTTTCTCATGCGTTAGGAGTACATTGATTTGGTAATGCACTGATTAACGCATTGATGAATGCAGCAACGCGCTGATACATTAATTATGGTAATGCATTGTTAACCCGCTAATATTCAAATGCATTCATTAATGCCCAGGAATGGGTGGGTTAGTAATTAGCTCCTTTTTAACAATAATAATGCATGGTGGTGGAGCTCCTTTGGCGACCTAGCACCATGGCCAGCAGCACCAGACCCCTCCAGAAATACCCACTTCCACAGAATCCAAATTCGTCTTTTTTCTTTTTGCAAAACTGTGATTTGAGGCAGAAAAAGCACTCAGGAGGAGCAAAAACAGACACGAACCTGAAATGTGCAGTTTGTGCATCCATATGGTGCGCACGCGGCAATGGCCAGACCCCTCCTGTCTCCTTTTTTGTCTTTGTGGGTACAATAATACATCATATTATAATGTATAAAATGTTGTAATAAGTAATATTATAATTATGCAAATAATATAATTATATAAGTAGCATGTAATTATATAAGTGATATGTAATTAATGACGATACCATAATGTATACAGTGGGATATAGCAGTAATGTTGGGGGTTGGAACCAGATGATCTTTGAGATCCCTTCCAACCCAAGCCATTCTATGATTCTATTATATGATGCTGTAATATAATCGGGATTAAGGCTTAATGTTAAGGAATAACTCCAGCTAACAGCCATGGCTGTGGTTTGGGGATGCCATCGGCCCTGTGAAGGCTTTTGGGTGCTCCTGAGCCAAAAGCTGAAGAACAGAAGTGAAGAAATTAAACTATGTCAACTCCAGATATTCACAGGTTTTGAGTCCAAAAGGCCCAGAAAGGGATCACTGAAGAATAGAACAACCTTTTTCTTTTGCAGCTCTGCAGTGAATTTCTATGGGGTTGAAGGAAGGATTTTTGCACTGCTCATGGGTGTGGTTTTGTTGCAAAACCAAACAATGTTTTGGAGATTTAGCAGCCTTAATTTGAAGGTCAGAAATGCCACCAATGTCCTTTTGGGGGTATTTCCCATGTGGGATAGTGGTGACAAAATTTCAGGTGGCATCTGGGCTGGTCCTATGTGTAGCATCATCCATTCAAATCCAGGTGCTTAATTTTGGGTACCAGCTACAACTAGCCCCCAGATATGTTTCTATGTAAAAAAATGCGTGGAAATAACCTTTTTTTTTTCGCTGCATATATGGCCTACAGGGTTTCAGTCCCGTGCAAAATCTGAATTTACAGCATTTCATGTAGGATAAAGATATGTCATTAGATATCAAATGGAGTTTTAGCAGCTGGCTGCGTGCCACCCTGTGCTGCATCCTCCACCGTAAGCAATGGATTTTTGTTAATTTTCAGTAATTATGCAAAGGCAGAAGACATTGGCTCTGTGCACTGGTCGATCAACCTGAAGGGAAATTGCCAGGAAAAGGCAATGAGAAAGATAAAAGGCGATGGACGAGTGACCACAAAGTCACCACTGGATTTTATGCTCTGGTGGGAGTTCTATCTCCCATAAAAAAAAAATAGGAAAAAAAAAAGGAAAAGCAATCCACTCCCTCTTTGCTATGCAACCGAGCATCATTCTAGGGACTGGCCCAGCAGCATCACTTCAGATTTTGGGCCATCGTGTACTCAAAGCCACTCCTGTGCTCTCTGTGCTCTGTGTTTCCAAGTGGGAAAAGTCTGTGCTTCTTTGCCAACCTGCTTTTGGAGAAGAAAAATGCATTTTGTGGCTGGGAAAAAAGCAGGAGTGAGTGTTGTGCCGTGCTACCCTCCCCGTGCCCGCGCTGCCAGCCTGCAGCAGCACCCTGCTGAATGTGCGAAATGAGGCCATTAGAGGGATTCATTTCTCTTTATTAGCCCGTGTCAAATCCTTTTTATTAGCGGCTGCCAACGACCTCTCTCCTGCAGGAAAATGTCAGGTTCAGCCCTTTATTTGCTCGGTGCCACCGCCACACGAGCTTCTCCTGTTTATTTGGAGCGGTGGCAGATGGGGTGGAAAGGCTGACCCGAGCACGCTCCAGATTCAGAGGATTGCCCCCAAAACACAGATTTTGCCAAAGCAGATTTTTCCACCCCAAAACTCTTCTCGGTGCCGTGGGGGTGATTCTCTGCCTTTGTGACATCTGTGATGGGGGAATTCCACCTGACCTCGTGCATCCCAGGTGCCCATCCTATATTTCACATCGAGGGTGGCATCCAGATCCCCCATGCCAGAGCCCCGTGGTGCCCGTCACATTCTGCTGCATTTAGTAGCCATGGAAAGGCTGGAAATGGAGAAAGCTGCGTATTTTTTTCATGCAGAAGGAAAATAAACCAACAAACAATTGCAACAATTCAGCACCCAGCTCATGGCAGAAAACCAGATTTCGCAGCTCCTGAACACCGTGCTTGAAAGGGTCTTTGGTGCTTTTCCTTAGCTTAGGAGTTTTGCATGTCCACCTTTATTTATTTTGTTTTATTTAATCATGATATTTTGTTTAAATTATTTTTTATTTTTTAAGATTTTATAATATATTATTTTTATTGTTTTATTATTATTTTATTTATTTTATTTTCCTTCCAAATAAAAGCAGCTTCCACTGCCTCCCCATCCCACAAGCAATTCCTGAAGGTCAGTTATGAGCACAGCGGAGCGCAGTGATGTCGGTGATGGCTTTAATCCCTGTTGGCACCAGCAACCCTTCAAAGCAAAGAGGCTACAAAATCCATCTCCCCCCTAAAATAACCCCAGCCTCTGGGGTAATTTTGCTCCCTAGTACCAGGTCGGTTCGTGCCTTTTCTTCCTAGCTGGTTTTCAAAATGGCATCTGCGGCGAGCCGTGGGTTCATAAGGCCAATAATTCATGCTGCTGCTTGGAATTTGCTGTTCATATCCCTCGACTAAGCCCCGGCGGGGCGGCTGAAATTATGGAATGATTCCCCCCAGCCCCCACAGCCTGCTCCAGCCCTGGCGAATCTTGCATTAAACTGGGATCAGGCCAGATTAGACCATAATATGCTGCAGTATTAGTGGCTGCAAATGAAGACTTAGCCCAGGGGTTTAACCCCTTCTCCTGACTCTGGCTTGGAAGAGACCCACAGGAAGCCTGGAGTGAGCCATAATCATTCCTCCTTTGGGCTAAAATTGCTTTTTTTTCCCCAAAATGTTGTATACCTGTATATAAGAGAGCTCGTCTGAAGGGGGTGCAGCAAATCCTGCTATATTGAGATAACCGGGGTGCCACTGCTGTGGGGTGGGCAAAGCAATCCCACAGCAGCATTTTGCATTTCTCTCCTCGAAGTTCAATAGCTTTACGTTTTTTACATTCTATATTTTTAACAGTTTTATATTTTTAAAGTTGCAGAGCCGGAGAGGCTCTCTGTGCTAACTCATGATCTTTGTGTCCTTCTTTTCCATGTGCTTTGGTCTAACACGTATATTTGCAACTTATATTGTGTTGATTTAGAGTCACTATTAAAAGGAATCCCAATTGAAATCCCAGGGGTGGATTCACAAAAAGAAAGGCAAGGAAATCTTGTATTAAAAAGGAAGAGATGTTTGGTCCACCTTCTACCTCACTGTGAACACAGATGTGCTCAAAAAAGTCACAAAGAGCCGCAGGAATGCAGTAGCAACCATAAAGCAAAAGCAAGTTGGGTCCTTGGTATAAAGGGATGTCACAGGCATGTAGAAATGCATGCCTGCCCCCATCCATCATCCACAGCTGACCGACATTTTTGGGAGCCTCTTGGCTTGAATCCCAGTGCAGATGTCGATTCCAGTGCCAAGGCAACCTCCTTGAAGCCAAACATTTTTGTCCACTGCAAAACCATTCTGAAACAGTCAGCTGTGGTGCAATGCTGGGAAGCGCCATGATGTTGAGAGACACCGCTTCTGGAGGAGAATTGGCGCATTTAGCAATTTTAAACCTTTGTTTTTGCTGGTCTAGGGGGAGCACATCCAACACTGGCTTGGGCATGAAGTTTTCTTCACCAGGCTGTAGCAAGCTGGGAGGGAATGGATAGATGGTTTAGGATAAAAACAGATGAGGGAACTGAAGCAGCTGGATTTATAGGGTGGTCTACTCTGTTGTTCACAGGCACCCACTGTTTCCACTGCTTACGCTGCTTTTTGAGAAGTGTGAGCAGGCAACCCAGGGCTCCGAGTGCATCACCTCAGCCAGCTTCGACGTTGACATTGAGAACTTTGTCCACCAGCAGGAGCAGGAGCACAAACCTTTCTTCAGTGATGACCCTGAGCTGGACAACCTGGTAGTGTGCTGGCGCTTGGTGTAGGGGTGCTGGGGTCTGGGATAGGGGATGAGGAATGTGTTATGGGGATCTGCCAACTTGGACAAGGTCTTGGGGCTGCGTTTATGACGTTGGGCACCTTAACAATGTTCTCCATGGACCCTGCAAGGTTTTTTTCTCCGGGACTTTCTATGAGATCCTCTCCAGCAAGAACAAACTCCAGCCCAAGTTTTGCCTGATTTTCTCAACACATTTCTGGGAAACAGCCAAGCTTGACAACCAGTTTGTGACCCAGAATTTGTAATCTCTGCTTTTTGGTATAATGTGCAATCCCATCCACCTTCTGCCTGGCCTCGTCTTGACTCATTTGTGATGGACAGCTCTTGTCCAACAAACACGGCAAAGTGAGGGCTTTTTTTCCAGAAAAGGACATGCATATCAATGGTTTGAGCCACTTTGGGCTCTTTATGGTGCCTTCTCCACTGTAAATTTCCTACCATAGCCATTGCCTGCAGAGATTCTGCTTGGGATGGAGCTTTTCTCTTGCAGAGACCTCAGGGAATATCCCCAATCCCATTATTATTTCCAGGAAGCCTCCACACATGATCTCCATGAGAGGTATGTGGGTGACCATGGATCACCCTGTCCTGGTGCACACACTTACTGCTCCACAAGGAGATTTTAAGGTTGAAAGAGGAAATTTCACATGCCTGAGATGATGCAAAGACCAAAAGTCCTTCCCCAGAGAATGATGTGGCCCCTGGGATTCGCTGCAGAGGGGTTTCCATCCCAGAAAAGAAGGAAAATCAGGCAATTTGCAGGCAGTGAGTTTGGCTGACAACCTGGCGGAAGGAGAAAAAAGTCAAGCAACGCTCATCCAAGTGCAGAAACAAGCACTTTCTTAAAAAGCAAAAAATAATTACAGGATTAAAATGCTGCATCTTTTGTACTTCATTTCAGCTCTTGGAGGAGAGTTTAGTGAGATCTTCAGTTCAAGGCTGGCATGAAAGTCTGCGGAAAGCCACCCAAAAATTTACAGGATGTGCAAAACTGTTTGCAGATTACTAAACCCATTTTGCAATTCTTGTAAACGAGAAACAAAACTGCTCTGGGACAAATGACCAAAAAAGCAGTGTTTGGGATTGTTTCAGTGCAGATTTAAGGGCTGAACATGCATCAAATGTTTCCCATCCAGAATCTATTCTGCATTCCTCTTTTTTTTTTTTTTGGCATTTTTTTAACACCATTGATTCCCTGGAAATCAGCAATGGCAAAGTGGGGATGAAAAGGCCAGCGGCATTAGCTATCATTAGAATAAGAGTCATGTATTCCTCGCTGCCGAGATGCACGTAATTAGAAATTAGAAAAAGGTCAGATCTCACCATTATCAACTCAATCAGCTGCCGAGTGCCACACAGTCAATTAATTCAGCATCTGTATTTTTTACAACCCCGCGCACGTACGCCGACGGACTGTAACTCTTTATCCGGACAGATATACGGCGCAGCGGAGCAGGGACATAAAATGAGACCCTAAGCAAATGAGCTGAGATAATTGAGAGATTTATTTTTTATACATATATGTGTCAGGTCCTCTTGCCTTTGCCCTTGAATATTGACTTTCATGGCCGTGAGCCCCTGGAGGATGCAGAGAGCTGGGGCGCGACGCCTCCACCTTGCGCTTCACCCGTGCCAAGCACAGAGGAAGGAAAATATGCAGAAAAAAGCATAAAAGAGGGAAGTTTTCCATCCACGCCCCATTGTTCCTGCTATCTGCTGACCGAAAATTTGCTTTCTCTATTGTGGACCCTCCACCTGAGTTGGCCTTGGATTTTTCGGGATGTTTCCCAACCTCGACATCTTACAGTTTGTAAAGATGACCACTAAAATTTGCAAGTTAAAAACACCCTTTGAAATGCAAAGACTCTTTGTTACATAAAACTGGATTTATTGCCCCGGAGTGAATAGCTGAAATTTTATATATTATGCAAGATTTCAAACAGCGGCTGTAAAACTTAAGGTTTCAGCTCGGCAAGAGGAATGTTTCATGTGTAAATTTTTTAACATTTATGGGGTACGTTTTAATGAGGCCCAGGCTTTGCACCAGCAACAGCTTACGGCAGTGCTGCAGCCCCATAATCTTGTTAGAGAAAGTGGCCTCTGGAGAATAACCAAACATGTTGCTACATCAGGGCTTTGCCTCAGAATTTTCTGGGAGAAATTCCCATGAAGGCAACAGTAATTTTTGTGTATTTCACCTCTTGGGATTGCAGAGATAGCACGGGTGCGGAGGGAGAAGAAAAGTAGTGGTGCAGAGGGATGGGCTCTGGGGTGGATTTGGGGTGAGAATATTGATTCTGGGGGCTTTCTGTTGTTTTTTTTGTTTGTTTGTTGAGAATGGTAATGCTTTTTACACTGCTTTTGATGTGTCCAGATGGTGAAGGCAATCCAGGTGCTGCGCATCCACCTTCTGGAGCTGGAGAAGGTCAACGAATTGTGCAAGGACTTTTGCAACCGCTACATCACCTGCCTCAAAACCAAGATGCACAGTGACAACCTACTCAGGAACGACCTGGGGGGCCCCTACTCCCCCAACCCCTCCTCCATCAGCCTCCACCCTCAGGTAACACCTTAACATTGCCTGCAGTCACCATCCTTGCACCTTGGCCAGCGTGCAAGGCACACAAGGTTGAGGGATGGCTCTGCAAGTCCTGTGATCTCTAGGAAATTCAATGAAATCCATCCCAAATTGAGGAAAACAGTCGTTAAAAAGAAAAGTATTTTGCTCATATGCAGCAAAATGGTGAGGATTTTATTTTTCTTAAATAGTTGCAAGTGTTTAATGAAAAAATACTGATTGTCCCTGTAGCAGAAATGCTGAGTCATGGCCTGAAGCAATGATTGAGCACCTGGTGGGAAGGCAGGGCCAACCCAGGGGAGCTCAGGTGCATGCAATGCCTGTGAGTGACTGGAAGGGCTGGAGCCAGGATCCACCCCTTCCCAGACCTCATTTAAGGGTTGGCAGGGGTGAGGTGAGGCTATTTTGCTGGAGATCTCTGCGGACTTGTGCCCCCACCCCACCCCCCCCCCCACCCCCCGCAAGGTAAGCAGATGTTTTCTTTTGTTTCTCTGCCTGTGGCTGTTGCATCTGAGTAAGGCTTCACTTGCTGCAGCCTGATACCTTGCAGCTTTGCTGTCACTGCTGCACTTTCCGTTGCGTTACAGTCCACAATTGTCATCTTCATTTCAAGGTGGGTCAACAGATTTCAAGTCTCCAATGACCGTTTTTGGCTTCTCTGCTCTAGCACATTTTGCAGTCCTCCACCTGCATGACAAAGGTTCATACCTCAGTTTGTTTTCGTATAATTCAAATTTTAGCCTAGAGAAGGGAACGTTTGGTGCCTCAAGAACTATAGATAGACAGAATGTGCAGAAATATGAACTGAAATGGCTGAACTGAGTTGCACCTTGGCGTCTTTTGGAGCAAAACAGGGGATTTCACTTCAGTGTTTGGAAGAGAAATCAGGTGTCCCTTAGGGATTTATTTCTCTCTGATAATGTGTTTGGCTTTTTTTGGTGGGAAAATGAAACTTGGGATTGCACAGTCCTCCCTGAAATAACTGCAGCCAACGCACAATTAGCCAGAGGTTTGCTAAGCGCCTCTTGGCACTGTTCCTTGACGGGAGGCAGATACCAGAGGCTCTTTATGGTGTGTCAGGGCATTTTTAAGGTGGTGGAAAGGAGAAAAAACACATCACTTGTAGCTGCTTAGCTCCAAGTGCTGCACAGTTCAGAACTCCTGGTGTTACACTCAGGGACACCACCTTTGCCCAGCACAAGGAGGGGAAACATGAGAAGAAGTTGTTATATTTCTTACTTGGGTTTCCTGAAAGCATCAAACCACTTAATCACTGATCTAAAAAAAAAAAGCCTCTCTCTATTTTCTAATAATCTCTAGAAATGGACTTATTATCCCTTCGCTACTTTATGGTAGCATTCCTTATGATCAAAATTAGCAAGACACTTGCATAAAAGAGAACAATAATTGCTCAACGAGCATCTCGTTTGTAATTTATTAGTTTCTATTATTGTGCATTGCCATGGCAACAGCTCGCATCCCGGGTGATGAGAGAGATGTTAGATATGAGCCGACGAAGCTCCTGGTCCCAGCAAATGGAGGTGCACATTTTTATCAGTAATTTTCATGAAAATAATAAGTGAGGGAGTTAATGAGATGGAAAGCCGTCCTGTGGCTATTGTGATTTTTTTCCTTTTTTTTAAGTGTTGATCTAATTAGAATGCATCAGTCAGGAAAAGTAATGAGGATTTAGCATCTCACAAAGAGGTGGGGATCGTATCAGAAAATTAGCACAAGTCTTTGGAAAATAATCAGGCCAGTGGTGGAGAAGGGGCTGAGCACCTCGGATTCCTGAAATCCCGGGGCTGTCCCCCTTTTCCTTCTAAGCAGGACAGGAAAGTTGAGAAATTCAAGTGAGATTTTGGAGATAGTTGGTAAATAAATGGGTGAGACCCCATTGGAGGGGAATTGCACTGCAGGATTGTCACACTGGCTCAAGGACAAGAGGATTTGCAGCTGGCAACAGGAGCTGAGCTAGTCATGGTGACACCCCAGAAAGAGCCACCATCTCACTTGGGCACTGGATGAGGATGATGTACTTGTGCTGACATAAGGCCAAATGTTTTTCTAATTATCCAACTTGGCAATGTTAAGTGCCAGCGTGCTTTAGCTCATTGAGTATACTTGAGTTTGCATGGATAAAGCTTAAAAAAAACAACAGTGGAAACACTTCTTTTTCATCAAAGAAGTCTTATAGGGCTGGAGATGCTTCATAGGACTAAAGAACTGTGAGACACTTGCACAAAAGATGGCAAGTGGGATGGTTTTGCTAATTATTGTGCTATTAATCTCACACCAAAGGTAGGTATAACACCTAAGCAGCCACAAATATAGGATTTGTTTAAAAAATCTGAATAATGGAAATGTGATTAATCCATTATTGGTCTACAAGTTTTCTTAGAAAATAGGTTTTCCCAAGGTATGGGATCAGTTGTGAAAGCAAACTTCCTGGCTTGGGCGAAGTTTTTTGACCATAAAGTAGCCTGCTTAAAGAATTTATGGATATGTTGTAACAAGAATGAGAGGCAAAACTGCGAAAACAGTAGGTGGAACTGACAAAATGGGTTAATCACCGTTGTATTTCCCTGTTGTCTCCAGAAAGGATGGTCTTAAGGTTTGTTGTTATGTGGCCTTTTAAGATGAAAAATGCAAGAATTTCTGGAAAGGCAAAAACGCCAGGAGGTGATGAGAAGGTTAAAGATCATTCAGCAAAATTTTCAAATTGGGCAAAGAGATGTTTCCATTGTTGCTGAAATCTTGCATCACCAAGTCTGTGGATGAATCCTGGCACTGACCAACTTTCCCTGTGCCACGAGCCTCTCCTGAATCTGTTGCCTTACTGACCTTAACCCATTTTCTCCACTGCTTTCTCATTTCATGCCCCTCTTTGTTTTGTGGAGGAGTTTTAGCCTTTCTGTTGAACTTGGAGACTTCTAATTCCACTTTTCTCTCCATCAAGCAGTTCTTCTATTTATCTTGGTCACTTTTTGTTCAGTTTCATCTCTATCAGGTTTTCCTTTCCTTTGAGTCTTCATTGGACTCCTTTTTACTTCATCCATTCAATTAATATTGTTCTAGTTTTTCAGACGGGGTGGGAGAGGTAAGGTGCTTGTGGCATCAGGGAAAAAGCCAGTGTAACCCAGTGTTTAAAGTTCTACTTGGTTCAACTTCAAGGAAAATGTTCCTTTGACATCCAAGTGGCTCTCAAGGCTCCTGAGCTGTCTGTGCATGCAGGAGGCCAATCACATTAGGAAACAAAGCAACTCCTAGGAGGTTTAACTTGGGATACATCTCCCAGCTTTCAACTCCTGTTTTGAGTGAGAATTGCAGCAGATTGACAGCATTAATATGGGTGTTTCCAGGATGGTGTTTCTTCTCATCTTCTTCACCAAACTTGCCAGTAGTTGGACAGCTGGTTGTGCTGGCCTTCCTTGATGCATTTTTTTTCTGTATGGACCTTAATTAAGTTTTTCCACATGGATGTCTTTTGATTTCTCTGTTACTTAAAGCCAACAGGTTTTCATCTCCCATCCATCAACCTATGCCTCCACAGTGTTGAGTTTGGCCAACTCTTTCTCAGCAGACTCATAGGGGTTTTTTTTGTGCAACTAACCCAGATTTTTCACAGTTTAATACAAGCACAGATAAATTTCACAAAATTAGGAGGGGACGGAAACTTCATGCATGTGTGCCACCCAAAAATAAGTCACTGCATCATAAAACTTAAGTGAAAGGACATCAGCACAAGTAGCACTGCGTTTTCTCACTTGTCTTATTGTGAGAAAGGGGTTGGGTTTTTTGTACAATGCAGTATATACCAGGTTCATTTCCTCATTAAAGTGATTTTTAATTTGGAGAAACCATGTTTTGCCATTGAGCTGCAGAAGTTTGGTGCTGAGATGGATCTGTAGAGACACCTAGTGATGCATTTTTTACTACACTCAAGTATAAAAATTGCCAGAAACTTTCCAACTGGAGTCCTGGAATAGAAGACATTTATAAAATCATCATGGCAATGTAATTTGGCTGGCATTTGCATTTAGCATGCTAAATACATTTTAAATCTTCTTGGAGATATCTATAACTATTTTAAGGCAGGGCCTCCACTTCCATTGGGTACCTCTGTTTTTGCAGTGTTGATGCACTTTCAGATATCCTGAATTATTTTTTCCAAGTACACTTCCAAAAACAGTCTTCAGGATGCTTGTTTTTTGAGGAATTGCAGAATGAGGCAGAAGAGCTCTGCATGTCCCCTGGTGAACAATGCACCCACATCATCTCTTGATTTACAATTAATTGATCTGAGTGTTCAAATTATCATCTCCATTGCTTTATTGCTAGAATAAGAGGGGCTATGACTTCTTTCTGACCCAGCCATGCTTGTGTTACTGGTGTCAGTACACATCAGTACCCCAGATAAATCCTCTTTTCTTAGACAGCAAAATAGGTTTCCTGAGGAAATGTATTAAAATGAAGGAAGTTTAAGTAAGGTGGAAAATTCCTTTTGTTGGTATTTTGTACAGCAGCTGAGGAACAGGACAATGGAGAAGTGAAGCAGAATGGGAAAATGAGTAGAAAAGGGAGAAAAAGATCCTGGTTTTGCTGCGAAATATGGATGCATCTTTCTCATTTACAGCTGGGCATATTACAGATACATACCTCTGTTAAGCTTACTTTGAAATGATTGGCCCTATGTTCTCCATATCCTCCCATCGTGGCACACTTCCCTTCCCAAAGTATTTCACTAAATAATCACATAACCTATTTGTGCTTCTTTGCATTTGCAGATCCCAGGTGAAAGCCGTTCTGCAGCTGGGGCTGGCACTAACATTACAGCACCAGGGGAAGAAATGTCCATTTTTGCAATAAGTTAACTTTAAAGCTGCAAGGAATTATGCAGCTTTATATATTTTCTTTTTTAATTATTATTCTGGCAAGGAGAAACTGACAGTGGTTATTTTCTGCTGCTTATTGGAGATCTATGCTGTTCACATGCTTTTTTGGGAAGTTTAATTTTTTCAGAGCACTCTATGGTGCTTTCCCTCTGAGGAGAAGCTGTTTCATCCAGTTTCAGCCAAAGGAGGGAAAAAAAAATGTAGATAAGACAATATAATAATTTCCTTCTTGTCATCTATCTGGTGCTTTTTTGTCGTACTGAAAATAGTGGCTGCATAAAGAGGTGAACTTGCTTAGACACAAGTGGGAGCTTTGCAAAGCGTAATTCCTTGTTTTTTCCATATTTTATTTCCAGCTGCAACAGAAGGAAGGGAAAACAAAGCTCTTATTGCGTGTGACAAAATGCTTTGAAATCTTTCTTCTCCTTTTTTTGCAGGAGATGCTGCAGAGCTCGCCTGCGGCACTACCAGCCGCCTCCAACCCCCCGCCAGGCATTGTGGTACCTGCAGCTGCACTGCCCCCGGGCAACCTGGCCATGGGCAGTGGGGCTGGATCACCCGCCGTGCCAGGTAGGTCCAGTGGGGAGGCCAGCGGGAGCCAGCCCTCGGGGTGCGGCACCCCCATGAGCCCTGTCTTCTGCAGGTGGAGCCCTGTATCAGCCCGTGACGATGGTGACATCTCAGGGCCAGGTCCTCGCCCAAGCCATCGCTCCCGGTGCCCTGCAGATCCCCAACGCCCAGGTAAATCCTACAACCACAGAGCATCCTGAGCTGGTGGGGACCCTCAGGGGTCACCAAGCCTGACTCGTGGCTGCACACAGCACCACCCAAACACTAACCCTTTGTCTGAGAGTGGTGTCCAAGCTTCTGTACACAGACCCAGGGCTGCCCCATCCTATGTGCAGAATCTGGCATTTCTAGCATTTTAGGATGAGAGGTGATGGCCTCATGTTGTGCCAGGGGAGGATCAGGCTGGATACTGGGAAACATTTCTTCTCTGAAAGTGGTGGTGCACTGGCTGCCCAGGGAGGAGTGGTGGGCTCCCTGTCCTGGAGGTGTTCCAGAACTGTGGGGTCAGTGGGCATGGTGGGGGCAGGTTGGGGTTGGGGATCTTGGATGTCTACTCCAGCCTTAATGATTCTGTGATTCTCTTGTTAAACTTCACGTGGTTGGTTGTTTGCCTGACTGTCCGATTTGTTAAGATCTCTCTGCCCCTTCTTCACCACGTTCCAGGGAAGCTACAGTCTCAGGTTTATTTTTGTAGGGTGAAAGATCTGCACCAAAATGATCCACCGAAATACCTCAGAATCATTATCTTGGGGGGACCACAAGCATCATCTATCCCATATGGCAGTGCTTCCTTTTTTCCCCTTTCTTATAACAGTCTGATGAATTTGGGGTGGCTTTGAGGCATCTGTTCTATTTTTATTCTTCTGATCAGCCATACTGGGTTTCTCTGCATTTTTGCAGTAAGACAATGATTTAGGGTAGTAATGGCTTTATAAGGACAACTTGCCATCCCTGTCTGCATGTAGCCTGCGTCATCCGCAATCTCTTACAAACGCTGTCATTCCTTAGGAATTTGGGCCAAACATATCACTCTCTGCCACACTGCTCCCTGGGGGCAGATCAGCCACAATCCCCCTATATACACTTTTAATGGCAGGAGCCTACTAACACTATCAGACATAAATGCATGTGGAAAAAGAGGATATTTTGGAAGGAGAAGACACGTCCGCAGCAGGTTTTAATGCCTTCAAGGCTTCTTTTCTCCTTTCCTTCTTTAATATCTTGCCGTCACCAGCTTGGATCTTGCAGCAAAGCCCTCTGAGGTACAAGAAACAGACGCGCAGGGAATATCAGGGCAGGGAGAGCAGCCTGGACAAGCACCTCCGGATGCTCTTCCTGAGCCGCTGGCGTGATTTATTCATCTGGAGCTCATGGGAGCGGTGGGACCTGGCAGGCTGATGTTTAATTCATCCAGGAGAAGTGTTTTGATGAAGAGCTGGGGAAAAAAAAATCTTTTTAACTGAGGCTTCAGTTCTTTTCCCATGACATAATTAAAGCTTCTCTTGCAGCATCCCAGTGTATTTATTTTTAATTTTTTCTAAAAGCAGCACACTTTCTGACAGTGTTTCTCCTCTGTTATTCTATTAATTGGAATAAGCAGAGTGAGGAACAAGGAGTTAACGAATCACAGTTTTAACCTCAGGCTGTAAAAAATAGTTGTCTCCTTGTTTTGTTTTGTTGTGGTATTAAGGTTAATTATCCTCCTTAATTGCATGTTGAAAGTGGTTGTGGCATTGTCCCCACTGGTGCCACGGTAGTTGGGAAAAGCCAATTGCCCTTTGCAAAACTGGGTGCCAAAATGAAGACACTAAATGGGCAAACAGATCCTGGTGGGAAATGGGAATTTAATGCAGATTTTTGTCAAACAGATGGGATTTAGGAGGTTCTCACCATGGTCTGTTTTTCCCATTCCACTACTCCCATTTTGGGTTCATTTTTGCTTGGTTTTTTGGGGGTTGCCAATCACCTTTTTCAGCTGATTTTCCCCCTTTTCCTCTCCCTGGCAGGTGAACCTGGATCTCACCTCACTCCTCGACGGCGAGGACAAGAAGTCCAAGAACAAGCGGGGCGTTCTGCCCAAACACGCCACCAACATCATGCGCTCCTGGCTCTTCCAGCACCTCATGGTGAGCACTGTAGCCACTGGTGTGTTCTGCAGAACACACCCAGGTGGTTCCACAAGGGGGGAAAAATTCTGCTTTGTGAACTGGAAAGAAGAAAAATGCCCTCAAAACCTTCAAAATGAATGAACTGAGGTGGTGATTTGTCTCAGTTTGGGATATTTGAAGGCACAAAGTGGCTTTGCTTTTTTTTGGGAGCATTTTAGGCGTGAGTGTTTTCATTGCAGGTGGCAAAATTATGACCTCGATGTTTTGCAAACAAAACCAGAGGGGGAAATAAGCCGAATGTGTAACTTTCATCCATCCTGAATCCCCCCTGTGTGAGAGGACTAAAAGCTACTAAAAGGCGCTAGGTCTTCCCATATGTCCCATCTTCTTAGCCCAAAAGCACCAACAACATAAATTATGTGGTTTCCAACCTAGTAGCATCGGTGCTCACAGTTTTGTTGGGCTTGGGATATTTTGAGCCCCAGCAGGAGGAAGAAATACTGGAAATAATATGCCTTAAGTGCTAGAATAAATGTTGACACCATGGGAAATAGCACTGGGAACAGTGAGACATCCCTGGGAAATCCCACATGCAGCCAGCTCTGGGAACACTTGGCCAAGTTGATATTTTCAGGGGATGCTTTTGCCAA
Source organism: Numida meleagris (assembly GCF_002078875.1). Classification (NCBI taxonomy): domain Eukaryota; kingdom Metazoa; phylum Chordata; class Aves; order Galliformes; family Numididae; genus Numida; species Numida meleagris. The sequence goes on along the minus strand of NC_034431.1, from coordinate 186,123 downwards.
AAAAGGAGCAGGTTTTAAAGCTCAAATCCTAAATTTTCTGACAACCTTTATTAGAAAACAGTGGAGAAAATTGTTTAAACTAACCAAAAAGGAAAATCTCCTTTTCCTTCAAGTAAAGCCTTAGATGAAAAGCATTGAAAAAGAGTTAAGGATGCTGGGGAAACAATGGTATCTTGCAAATGCAACAAGCCATCAAACTTGAGAGTATGAAAAAAAAGTGCTCTTTGATTTTTATTTCCCCCGATTGAGGCTGCTGCTTTACATGTGTATGTCATTTTGCTGCCCATCTATCTTCCAGCACCCATATCCCACAGAGGATGAGAAGAGGCAAATCGCTGCACAAACCAACCTGACCCTCTTGCAAGTCAATAACTGGTGAGCACACTGGTGGCCTGTGCTGTCACCTCATAGATTTTATAGATTTCAAACTATTTAGGCTCTGTTTAGTTTATTTGTAGGGATCGGGTGAATGGTTATGGCTCATTTTTAGGCAGTACAGTGGCTGTGTGCTTAGTTGTTGGACTTGATGATCCTTATGGGTCACATCCAGCTCAGGGTATTCTGGTTCTATGATTCTAGTGTTCGTTTGTGATGTCTCAATGCCCTCTCCTGGCAATCCCAATATAGCAGCCAGTATTTTCCTCCAGCAATTAATAGCTGGAAGAATTAGGGCAGTGGCTTAACATGCCACAGACAAATGAAACAGAGGCACATGGCCTGTGAAATGGGATAGAAAAATAGTTTTCTGCACCCTCAAACCGATTCTGAAAGGATTTTATAGTAATTATATTAATATAGCAATTCATTAAATTGTTATTGTTAAAATTTTTAAAATAACTGTATTTAATTGAATGACTGCTTTTTTCCTGGGAAAGGTTCATCAATGCCCGCCGGCGCATCCTACAGCCAATGCTTGATGCCAGCAACCCAGACCCAGCCCCTAAAGCCAAGAAAATCAAATCTCAGCACCGGCCCACCCAGCGGTTCTGGCCCAACTCCATTGCTGCTGGTGTCTTGCAGCAGCAGGGTGGCAATTCAGGGACAAATCCTGATGGTAAGGACAATCCTGATGGCCCCTGTTCCTCCTGGATGGGGCCATGCATTATATTATGGCCTGATGTTTGTATTTAAAGATTAAAGGAAAAACACGTTGAGGAACTTGCCCATGCACAACAGGCCGTCCAGCTGGTCATCAAAAGAGCAATGGCAATGGGGTCACTTGCATGGCAGTGTCATGGTTCCCTTGTGACAGGCACCATCATCTTGTTAACATGGGGATGATCCTCTTGCTGAGGTGTTTGTGAAGGGGAAAGTAGATAGGAGATGAGGAGATAAAACCAGTGAGAGGAGAGGAGGAGAAGGGAGGGGAGAGGACGAGAAGATGAAGGGAGATGGTGAAGTGGGAAAGTGAAAGGAATGTTGCCCGAGAAGCTGTGGGTGCCCTGTCCCTGGCAGTGCTCGAGACCCGGCTGGATGGGGCTTTAGGCAACATGATCTACCGAGAGGTATCCACACAGTAGGGGTTGGAACTGGATGGTCTTTAAGGTCCCTTCCAACCCAAACCATTCTATGATTCTATAATAATGTTTTTATGAACGAAAGAGATGAAGAAAGAAGGTGAAGAGAAGCTCTGACAAACCATTTTGGACATCATCTTCCTGAAAAGTTAGAGTTTCCTGTTACTTAGTAAAGATACAGCAGTTAAAAATGTAAGGTTTAGGCCTCAGGAGGTGGCTGGGGCAGGTGGGACCCCCTACAAAGTATTCTGTATAATACAGTTGTCCATTTGTGTTTTCTTAGGTTTATGCATTTTTTTGTTCTTTTTATATTAGCCAGGGAGTCCTTATTTATCTGTTTAATTTCAGGCTCCCTTGCCATGGACAATCTGCAGCCCCTCTCATCAGCCACAGCCACCATGGCCATGCAGCAGGCCATGCTAGCAGCTCATGAGGACTCCCTAGATGGCACTGAGGAGGACGATGAGGAGGAGGATGAGGATGAGATGGAGGAGGAGGAGGAAGAGGAGGAGGAGGAGCTGGAGGAAGAGACTGGTGGCCTTCCGGCTGCACCTGGTGCCAACCTTGGCTTGGACCACAGTGACTCACTGGAGTAGCTCACCCTGCGTGCTCCCCAAATCATGGATGGCACCGGAAGCAACCTCTCCCAGAGTAGCAAAAAACAGCAAGAACAACAACAAATTGGTGAGAAAAAAGCTAACTGTGGAGGCACTGACAGATTCCCCATCCGCCTGTGGGAGCACTGGGGCCACCACATCAGCACATGGCAGTGAAGGACATGTGTTTACAAGGCACATATTGTAGCCGGATTTTTTTGAGGTTTTCTTTCGGGTTTTATCCTTGTTTTCTCCCTCTTCCCTTCATTTTTGGTAAGGAAAGTGTTTATAGGGGAAGCTATTTTCCCCACCATGTTCAGATGCCACCATGGGCTGTTGCATTCTTTTGGATTTCCTGGTGCAAAAAAAAAACAACAGAAACAGGATTGATGTATTTTTGGGGGAGGCTTCCCCAAAAAAGGTCATTCACATAAATATCGGCATGTGGGGAAAAAACTGCAAGTTGTGAATTCTGCTTCATATCAGATTGGAGGAAAATTTCATGCTCTTGACCCACGGGATTGCTCAGCTCTCCCTGTTTTGGCCCCAGTGCTGTGGCCATTTGGTGACTCCACATGTGACTTTCAGGAAAAGAGAGAAAGCTACCCAGACTCTTTAATTTATGTGCTAAAAACCTATCAAATCTGGAAAAAAAAACAGCCTTGTCCTTCAGGGCTGAGACTGGATGTGAAGTTGGGCTGGATGCAAGGCTGCGCAAAACCTTTCCAGGGTGTTTTGGTACCAAATAGGAATAAAATAATTAAAGCAGCCCTTCACCCAAAATTGAATGGTGATTCATCCAGAAGGAAGGAAATTGAAAAAGATGGTATCTCCCCAATGTCATCCACCTGTGCAGGAAAACATGGGGGTTCTTACCCTCAGGTGCCACCAGTGAGCTGTCAGGGGGCAGCTCTACAAAAACACTGTATTTGGGGGTTTTGAGTAGTAGCAAAAAGGCAAATTCTGCCTTAACATGTGAAAACAAAAGCAGCCCAGGTAACATGGGGCATTTTCTCAGTTTCATGAGGGTGGAAAAAAAAAGTTTTTTTCCTGCAAGTTCTTCCCCAGCAGTGTGGGGTTTATTCTTCTGTAATAAGGAAGGATTTTGGCAGCTGCATGAATTGCCATTTTTGACCTTCTTTTGGCTCTTGAAGAGTTGAGGAGAAACAGCAGCCACAGCCAAACAGGCCCCAGCAACAAAGCGATGCAATGGGCAGCAAAGCCTATTTTTCAATACTGATCTGGTGTGAATGTAAGCTGTAATTTCATAAAGGATTCATTGTAATTTAGTATTACTTCATGTCCATTTATTATAAAGTGCTACGAGATGAGGTTTTGCAGCTGTATTTTATTGTCAGCTTCTTCCTAGTGGAGGTAAGGGGGATGAAGGAGCAAGTGGAACCCCAGAATGGGTGAATAACCCTAAAATGGGCAACCCACAAATAGGCAAATTCCCCCAAAATGAGTGAATTGCTTCAAATCTGCAAATGAGTGATGCAACCCCAAAAGGACTCGTAGTTACAAAAGTGATCCTTCTCTACGAAGAACTCCAAAACTGAGTGATTTTCCATCTGTATGAACTATGCTCCCCCGAAATGAGGGACTCTGCCTCTCCAGATATGCGCTGTGCCTCCGAATGAGTGACCCACTCCAAAATTAGTGGGAGCTGCCCTGACACTGAAATAAGCACTGTGCCACCAAATGTTGCTTCTCAAAAATGAGGAGTGCTCTCCAAATATGATCGACAGTCCCCCAAAATTGGTCTCTTCCCACAAAATGTCTTTTCCCCCAGATGAGCACCTAAAATAAGCAACGCACCCCAGAACAGCATGATTCTTCCCAAAATGGAATCCTTGCCTAATAAGCACCCAGCAGCTTGTTACCCCAGAATGTGCATATTTTGTAAAATGCTGAATAATCATGACCCACAAAGTACTCTTTTCTACCCAGAAGCTGCGAAACACAGCTTTTTTTCCCTGTATAATCCATGATGAGATGGTTTTGGACCTGCACTGAAAGCTGAACACTCACAAGTCCATGGGGCCAGATGGATTGCACCCTAGAGTGCTGAGGGAGTTGGCAGATGTGGTTGCCAAGCAACTTGCCATCATTCTTCAACAGTCCTGGCTAACCAGGGATGTCCTGGTGGACTGGAGACTGGCAAATGTGATGCCTGTCTTCAAAAAGGGCCAAGAAAATGGTCCCAGTAGCTACAGACCCATCAGTCTCACCTCAGTGCCAGGGAAGGTTATGGAGCAGATGATCTCAGGAGCCATCGTGGATCAATTAAAGGTCAACCAGGGGATCAGGCCCAGTCAGCGTGGGTTCATGAATGGTAGGTAGATCCTGCTCGACAAACCTGATTTTGTTCTATGACAAAGTGACCCGCTTAGCGGGTGAAGGTAAGGCTGTCGATGTGGTCTACTTGGACTTCAGTAAAGCCTTTGACACTGTCCCCCACAGCATCCTTGTGGAGAAGCTGGCTGCTCATGGTTTGGATGGGCATACACTGCTGGGTGAAACACTGGCTGGATGGCTGGGCCCAGAGAGTTGCAGTCAATGGAGTTAAATCCAGATGGCGGCCAGTCACGAGCGGTATCCTCCAGGGCTCGTTGCTGGGGCCTCTCCTATTCAACATCTTTATCAATGATCTGGATGAGGGGATTGGGTGCACCCTCAGTAATTTGCAGATGACACCAACTTGGGAGGGATTGTTGATCTGCCAGAGGGTAGAAAAGCTTTACAGAGGGATCTGGATAGACTGCATCGATGGGCCAAGGTAAACCGTATGAGTTTCATAGGACCAAGTATCAGGTCCTGCATTTTGGTCACAGCAACCCCAAGCAACCCTAGAGGCTTGGGGAGGAGCGGCTGGAAAGCTGCCTGACGGAAAGGGACCTTGGTGTGCTGATGAACAGTTGGCTGAATATGAGCCAGCAGTGTGCCCAGGTGGCCAAGAAGGCCAATGGCATCTTGGCTTGTATCAGGAATGGTGTGAGCAGGACTAGGGAAGTCATCCTGCCCCTGTACTTGGCACTGGTGAGGCCCCACCTCGAGTACTGGGTTCAGTTCTGGGCACCTCAATACAGAAATACAGAATGGAGCAAAGAAGGGCAACAAGACTGGTGAAGGGCTTGGACAATATGGCCTATGAGAAGAGACTGAAGGAATTGGGGCTGTTTAGTATGGGGAAGAGGAGGCTGAAGGGAGACCTTATTCCTCTCTTCAAATACCTGAAAGGTGATTGCAGTGAGAGCGGGGTTGGTCTCTTCTCACTAGTGATAGGTGACAGGACAAGAGGAAATGGCTTCAGGTCACGCCAGGGAAGGTTTAGGTTGGATATCAGGAAAAACTTCTTTACTGAAAGGGTTGTCAGGCACTGGAATAGGCTCCCCAAGGAGGTGGTTGAGTCACCATCCCTGAATGTGTTTAAAAACCGTTTGGATGTGGTGCTCGGGGACATGATTTAGCGGTGGGTTGTTAGGGTAGTATGGTTAGGTTGTGGTTGGACTTGATGATCTTGAAGGTCTTTTCCAACCTGAGCAATTCTATGATTCTATGATTATATTCATTGCAGGCAGGGGAAGAAGACACCGGATGCCAGTTGCTTAATTAATGAAACAAATTATTTATTTCCCAGCTGTGCAAAGGTTTGGGGGGGTGTGGGCCGGGTAGGCGCAGGTGACCTGTTTCCATGTGTCTGGCCCCATTTCTGGGGGGCGCCAGGGTTTGGGGGTGCAGGGCTGCACTGCATCAGGTTGGGCAGAGCACTGCAAAGAGAGAGGTGAGCGAGCACAAGTGCATGGGGCTGCACTAGGGTGTGGGAGGTTGCAGAGTGATGCATGCTAACAGGGCTGCAGGAGGGTCCACAAGGATGTGCAGGGGAGCACAGTGATGCATTTGTATGCACTGATGCATGGGGGTGTACATGCATGCTTGAGGGTTTGTATGCACGACTGCATGAGCATTCATGAGTGCGCACCAAGGATGCACAAGCGTTCATGTTGAGGGTGCGTAAATTTGAATGAGGTTGCAGGGTGGCTGTAAATGGGATGTACAGAGGATGCAGGAGGAAGGCAGAAAGGGTGCATGAGGAATTCACAAGGCATGCACAAGAGGGAGCACAGGAGATGCACCAGGGGCATGCAGTGGTGCACAAAGAGTGCATGGGAGATACATAAGAGATGCAGGAGGATGAGCAGGTGATGCACGAGAGGTGCCCTGGGGATGCATGGAGGACGCATGAGGCACGCAAAGGAGAGAAGATGCACAGTGGCGCATTAGGGATGCACAGGCATTCCCAGTGGATGCAGAAGGGCCACTGATGGGTACACAGGGGATGAAGGAGAATGGACAATGACACGTGAGGGCCCATGAGGATGCTGTAAGGATGCAGGAGGGATGCTTACGAGATGCACCCAAGATGCAGGGGAGATGTAAGAGATGCATGAGGGATGGGCAAGGGATGCACAGAGAATGCATGAGCCATGCATGAGCACTGCATGAGAGGTGCATGAGGGTGAGGGAGATGCACAAAGGATGCACAGTGATAAATGGGAAATGCACTTGGGGTATGGAGGATGCAAAGGAGATGCATAGGGCACATGCAGGTACCTTTGAGGATGTAGTCCGTCAGCAGTGTGGGCACCTTCTCATTCCCCTCCTTCATGGCAAACAGGACTGCACAGTGGAAAAGGACCCTGAGTGCAGCCCATGTATCCCCACGTGCCCCATTCTCCCCTCAAACAGCCCCACACCACCACAGAGGCACTGTCACAGTGTACCCATCCTGACAGTACCCAATTGGAGCATTTTCACCCCCCATCAGCCACACTCAGGTGATGCAGAATGAGAGTTTCCCACTCAAACTGGGACTGGGGTGGGCTGTAAAACTTGGGGGGGGGGGGGGAGCACTGCAAACCAGCTGTGGTGCTACAGTGATGCAAAATGGGTAACTGCACCCCAAACTGCTCAAGGCATAGCGATGCAAAATGAACAACTGTGCCCCAAACTGGCTATGCTGGGGAGTGCAAAATGTGTCTCCCAATGTGGATGGACCTCAGTGATGCAAAAACCAACACCTGTGTTCCACAGCAGCCATGCTGATGCAAAGCTTTTATTTGCTGCAGTGGTGCAAATGAGACAGCTGTGCCTCAAAAATCGCAGTGCTTCATTGATGCAAAATGGTGCTTCTCCTCCAAACTAGCTGTGTTGCAATGGTGTCATGCATCTGATTGCAAAAAAGGTGGCTGCTCCCCCAACTGGCTGTGTTGAAGAAATGCACAAAAAAGTGAATGCATCCAAATTGTGGGTGCTGCAGCAATGCAAATTGTGTGTTTGTGCCCCAAATTGGCTGTGTTATGGTGATTCAAAATGGGTCAAGCAAGGACTCACTGTTGGTGAGCATCTGCAGGTCCTCAACGGAGGGTGGCGAACCCTTCTTCTCGTAGGGAATCACTGTGTTCAGGTACTGCAAAGCAGAAAAACACCCCCGAAACACCTCTGTGCCACAAAGCTGCCTCCTTTTTACACCTCACTGATGCAAACCACCCCAAATTGGTGCAGAAGCAGAAGTGCAAAATACAGCTGCAACTTTCCTGCAATTGCATTTAATTTACAGATGTTTGGGGGCTACTGAATTAATTGGATGCTGCAAAAGCTGTACCCAAATGAACCCCTAGCTAGGGAGGATTGAAGGGATGAAAAAGGGCAAAAATGGCACACACATGGGTGTGCAGAGCAGAGGGTGGAAGGGGACAGATTTAGGCAAGTTGGGGGGAAAAGGCACCTGCTTCTCGTTCGCAGCGGGGCCAAAGGTCTGACGCAGGCCGGAGTGCAGGATGCTGGAGATGCCCTCCATGCTGAACCGCTGGGGACACGCGTTACCCTGTCACCTCTTGAGGCATGAGGACACCACCCTGGGCACCCGTATCCCCCCCCCCAATCTCCCTGATCCACATCCCTGTCACCCCATCCCCTGTCCTCACATCCCCATGCCATGTGTCCTGTCCATGTCCTCCATTTGCCCAATCCCATGTCCCTTCATCTCATCTCACGCGATCCCATGCTGTCCTATCCCATCTCATTCCATCCCATTCCACCCCATCCAATGCCATTCCATCCCATCCCATCCTATCCCATGCCATCCCATCCCGTGCCATCCCCACACCCACAGAACCCCACACTCCACCTCCTCCAGACTCATGTCCATGTGTTGCCCAACCCCAGCCCCACCTTCCTGGGCATGTGTCCCCCACGCTCGGGACGACCTCCTTGCAGGCTGAGCCCACGGTCGCGGCGGCGGCGGCGTGCGGCCTCCCGCTGCTCCCGCTGCTCCCCCTGCACGGCCAGCAGTGCCCCAATGAACGCCGTCTTCACCTCCTTCTCGAAGGCCAGCTCATCCCGCCGTGCCAGCTGGGCCACCAGCTCGGCCGACAGTGCCCGGCTTGCCGCCTCCGCACGCCCTGCTGCCGCTGCCAGCTCCCCGGCCGTCAGCTGCTCCAGCCCTGCTGCCAGCATTATCGTTAGGGTGCACGGCATGTGTGTACTGTACAAAAAGGCCTTACGTGCAAGGTGCAATTGGTGGGATGCCTGGGATGCTCACTGCAATGCATGTTGCAGTTAGCAAAGGTCCAGTGCAGCTACAGGGATGTCCAGTGCAATTCATGATATGCACAGCACAATGAGTGACATGCATGGTGCAGTGAGTGCTATTTCTGATGCAATCAGTGAAAGGCACAGTGTATTAGTTAAACACCTGGTGCAATTAGTGACATGCACGTTGCAACTACTGGAATGTCTGGGGCAATTAGAGACACGCCTGGTGCAATTAGTGACATTCCTCGTGCAGGGAGAACTACCCTGGTGCACTCAGCAAAAGCACAGTGCATGAGTGAAATACCTGGAGCAATAATCAACATGAACAATGCAATTACTGGAATGTCCGGGGCAATTAGTGACAGGCATCATGCAATTATTTGAGCATGCACTACAGTCAGTAAAATTCCGGGGATAATTAACAAAATGTACAGTGTAATTAGTGAAATGCACACTGAAACTTTTTTACTGCTCCGTGATCAGTGAGATGCTCAGCGCATTGCTGGAGCATCCAGCACTGTCATAGCACAATCACTGAAGTGTCCAGTGTCAGACCATAGTGCCCTGAGCAATTACAGAAGTGCCTGGTGCAATTAATGGCATGCATGGTGCAGTAAATGAAAAGCACTAAGTGCAATTAAGGGAATATACAGAGCAATTATCAAAATGCCTGGTGAGATTAGGGAAAACCTCTTAGCAGTCAGTGAAATATAGGCAAGGTATATTTGGGGGAAAACCTAGTGCAACTGTTTAAAAGTATTATAAAATTTCCCATGTATTTTGGAAAAGGCCTGGTACATGGTGCAAGTCAGCAAATTAGGAAAATGCACCAAGCACAGCTCAGGGAAGACCTTGCTGCATGCAGTCATATGCCATCAGGAAAGTGCAGGATGCAAACAGCAATGTGCAGAACAAGTGAGACATTTTTGCAAAATGCACATCTGATCATCTGCATGGTGTGCTTAGCAAAACACTTGGTGCACATGGAGGAAGGTTGGTGCATGACTCAGTGCAAGGCATAGCATGTTTAATGAACACACGGTGTGTTTTGCAATATTCTGGGTGCTTCAGAGAAAGGTGCAAGTCAGCAACATGCACTTACTGCAATGCACAATGTTGGAGACATTTTGCAAAATGCACTGCATGCTTGGTGAAACACAGGAGCATCTATCGCCATGCTACAAGAAGGGTCTCAGAGGGCTCGTTTTTTGCAGAGAGCCACTTCCTGGTGTCCAATTTGGTGGGAACTGTGCCCAGAAAGGGCTGTGCCTGGCTCCTACTGCCCGTACCTTCATGGGAGCAGTTGTTGTTGAAGGTGGGGGAGAAGGTGTTTAGGTCACGCAGGACGATGGGCTCCATGCCCCGGCCACCACCATCACCTTCTGCATCGGCCTCAGCATCCTCTTCCTCATCTTCTTCCTCCTCCTCGTCCTCATCACCCTCAGGATCCACCTCAGGGTCAGGCGAGCTCTGCATCAGCTCCTCCAGCTCCTCAATGACCTGTGGGGCACTGGTGTCCCACATCTGCACCCTGCACCCGACATCATCCCACATCTGCACCCTGCATCCAACATCTGAGTCCTGCAGCCCTGCCCACAGATAAGCTCTAGTGTCCCAAAACAAGAGGATTTGGCCTTTTTGTGTCCTGAGCAGTGTGAGCCCGGTGTTATGGCAACATCCAAGTGTTTGGGTGTTGGTACCTGCTCAGCTGTCAGCAGTGGCTCCTCGTTGATGCCCGAGTCATGCTCACTTCTCTCAGCAAGCTCTTCATCTTCCTTCTCACAAAGCTGCAGAAGACACAAGCTGGTCACCATGGTGGCACCATGGGCACTGCCTGGTGCAGGTATGGGCATGGCATAGGCACAGACACAGCCCTATAGCTCATGGGAAGAACTACCACAACCACAGCACTAGGGATGCACTGCATGTGGCATTTACACTGGGGAGATGTTGGATGGAGATGCTGGATGGGAGATGCTGCATGGGGGGATCGACAAGGAGACACTGGATGGGAGAGGTGGATGGAGATGCTGGATGGAGACAGTGGATGGAGATGTTGGATGGGAGGCATTGGATAGGAGTGTTGTATGGAGAGATGTTGGCTTAGGAGGTGTTTAATGGAAACACTGAATGGGGATGCCGGATGGAGATATTGGGACACAGAGATGCTGGACAGAAACTTCAAATGGTCATGCTGAGTTGAAATGATGGATGGGGACAAGTTTGATAGATGCTGCAGGAAGAGACTGAATAGAGACATCAGGTGGGGAGATGACAGGGAAATTCAGGATGGTAAGGACATGGAAGGAAAGGGATGGAGATGGCGGATGAGGACACTCTTCTCTAGTGACAGGTTGCACAACATCCAAACAAGCTCAGTTCGGTGGATTTTTGATGCAGTCACACAACCGTAAACATAGCTCTTCATAGCATGAACTCACTACAATGAAGTAAACACTATTTTATTTCCAGTGTGGGGACAGATTGGCAGGGACCAAATTGCCAAATCAAGCACTTAATCTTGCCCTTTAGAGTGACTGCCCCCTAGAATACAGATATCCCCTGCATGAGTGATGCATGTAAGGACAGCCACACAAAAATGCCACTTGTGGGTGGTCTTAAGTGCTCTGGCTCTGTCCCCTCCCTGATGGTCACTGAGCCTTAGGGCAGACGGACAGCTGTCAATCATCACAGGGGTCACATGGGGACAGCAGGGCTTTGGGGTGCCAAGGGTGTCACAGCCATACCTGGGGGTCGGTGCCATCAGGGGCCTCAGCCTCAGGGTGCATCCAGGGCCGGGGGGAGCCCCGGGGGGCGAAGCCATCAGTGAGGGCATCCCAGACTCTGCAGGGAGGTAGGTGTTGAGTGGGGATCACCAAAACACCCCAAAATGCCCCAAAATGCTGCCTCCCAGAAAGCCATCCTGAAACAGCTTGCCGAAATGCCGCCATGCATCCCAAAATGGAGCCCCAAGACACTCTGAAAGGCTCCAAAACACTGCCTGGAAAACCCCCTGAATGCCACTGAGATGTGTAAAACATCTCAAAACACCCCCAAATTCTGCCCCAGAACACCTTAAAAAATTTTGTGCACATCAGCATACATCCCAATTCCCCCTAAATCACCCCAAAACAGCCTGCCCCTCCCTAACTGCCCCCAGCTCCAAACCAACCATAAAAACATTCATTTGGGGATATTAATCCCATCTCCCTCCTCATCTGATTTTAATTTCCTCTTATTCGCATATTTCACAAACTAATGCATAAAAATGAACGTTAGAGAAAAATCATATTCCCGTTTTTAATGAAAATGCAACAAATATGGAAAAAGCAAACGATTATCCCCAAAATTTGCTTCTTTTCTGCTCTTAAAGAACCAGCACTTTGCAGAATGCAGCCACAGATTTTCAGGTTAATTATGGAAATAACTCATTAGTAATTAGAGGAAAGCGGCGCCTTTAAGGCCTCCACCCATCCCCCATCCATGAACACAGGGCTCATTGAAGAGTGGGGGAAAAAAAAAAGCCTGTTTTGCCCAAACTGACCCAAAGTGACACAATCCACAACACAAAGTGGCACCATGGGCCGGCTGCCGGTGGCAGCGCAGCACTCTGGGCATTTTGCCAAAACGCATTTTTTCTCTGCAGAACGACTCATTTTTCACTGAAAAATACAAAAACAGCTGAAAAAAAAAGAGATTTGGGAGCTCTTGGCTTGAAAACAACCACTTTGCTTGGTGAAAAATCAGCATTAGGAAGGGCAGCCTGGGAAATAATCCCAATTAAATGGGCAAAAAAAATCCATTAGAAAGGTGTTTGTACGTAAACACTGCTGAAAAAAAAAAAAATAAAATAAAAAAGTAATTTCTGCCCCTAAATGGCATTTTGCAGCAAAAAAAAAAAAAGGTTTCTAACGGAAATTAGATTTCAACGCAAATGCCACTATGACACTTTTGGCTGAACAGGCAGCACTGGGCAGATTTTGCCCCCAGCCACCCCACTTCGGTGCATAGTTTTCATATTGCAAGGAGGAGGCTGAGCCCTACTCCTATCTTACTCACAGTTTACACTTACCCCTGGCTCTCCTCACAAAGCCTGGGCCCGCTGCAATGTCATGTGGGGCACCCTGATGTGCCTGCTCATAGGATACTACACAGATACTCCATGGTATTGCATTATCATGCCGTGAGTTAGGGGCCTGATTTGCACCTGGAGGATATCTTGCAAGCATGCAAGGAGGTGCACAGGCCCCAGATGTGCCCTACTCATAGGATACAATACCATTACTCCTCACAATCATGGTGCAATGGGGGAAGCAGGTTTCCATGCTGGGGGTGGGGTGCATCTCACAGTGTTGCAAAGAGGCATGCAGGCCCAAGTGTCCTATTCATAGGATACCACACAGATACTCCATGCAGATGTACAACTATGCCATGATGTAGGGTACTGAGCAGCACATGGGAGAAGTCTCATTGGGGTTCAAGGAGGCACAGAGGCCCTAAGGGAGCATACTCACAGGTTACTACACCAAAACTTTGGTGTGCTGCTTGATCATGCTACAACACGGGGATAGGAGTGCGAGGAGACCCATGTTCCCAGCAGGAAGAGGCCTTACTCACTCCTCATCCTGGAGGTGCTCCTCCTCCTCCTGCGCCTGCAGCCGGCCTCGCACGGGGGCCAGGCCCTCAGTGGTGGCATCGTAGTTGCGGAAGCAGACGGTGAGCTTCTCATCGAACTCCTGCACCAGGTCCTCCATTGACTTGAAGCTCATCATCTCGGTCGAGAAGCTCTCCAGCTCAGCCAGTCCTGGGTCCATGGTGCGCCGAGGGGCCCCCCCACTGTCCCCAGGCCCCTCCTCAAACTCCTCCTCCAGGCTTACCAGGGGTGCCTCCATCCTCCTTGCCGCCGCCGCCGCCTTAGCTGTGGGGACAAGGTGCCCATGAGGCACCTGCTGCTCACAGGCTGTGTCAGCAGGGCTTCTCACTCCCTTTGCTGGCTGTAATCCCAGTGCCAGTAGTATCCCAGTAGTGCCTTAGTTGTATCTTAGAAGTAACTCAATAGTATCCCTAGAGCATCTTAGTACTGCCTTCATAGCACCTCAGCGGTGCTATAGTAATAAGCTGCAGCCTCTTAGTACCATCCCAATACTCTTTACTAGTAGGAAGTGTTAAAAAAGCCCCAAATCTTACTGCTGCCCTGACAGTGCAGCTAAAGCATTGCATCACTGCATTTTTTACTGAACTGTTACTATCTCAGTAGTAGCCTCATATTATATCACCTGGAAGTATCACGCTAGTATCAACAATGTGCTGACGGTATCCCAAAAGCTTCGAGTGCTGCCTTGATAGTACCCCAGAAGCATCTTACCACTGCCTCTTCTCATTCCCTAGTAATAGCTCAGAAGTATTCCACTGATATCATAGTAGCATCCGACTAAAAACTGAATACTGTTCCAATAGCACCTTATCAGTGTTGTGACAGTATCTCAACAGTATCGTAGTGGTACTCTGACACTACTTGAGCAGAGTCCTAGTAATGGCTGTGTAGTATCTTAGCAGTGCCTCAGACATACTGTGGAAGTATCTAAGTAGTATCTTTTGGAGGGTCCCAGGAGCATCCTGAGAGCACCTTTGTGCTACACTGAGAGTATCCTAGCACAGGTAGTAGTACCCTGATGGCATGTCAGATGCACCCCGATAGTATCCTAGTTATATCTTAATGGTGTCCTGAAGGTATTGCAGTAGTATCTGTTAGGATCCTAGCCATGTTATATCAGCATATGACTGGAATCTTAGTAGTGTCCTGATAGTATCTCGGTAGTGCAATGTAATATCCATACATATCTTAGTGCCTTCATGTGAGTGTTATACTGCTATCTCTTTAGTATCTTCATAGTATCTTACTAATGCACTGACAGCACTTTATAGAGTTCTGGCAATATCCTAGCCACATCTTAGCAGTGCTCTGACAGAATTTCAGCATTCTCCCGATTAGGACCCCAGTGATAAATTAGCAGAATACTGATAGTTATCCTGGTGGTACTTTATGATGTCCTGATGATCTTACTAATGTGTTCACTGCATTCCAGTAAGATTTTGGTGCTGTCTTGAGAATACTCTAGTCTTGACACGTTATGACATCAAAGCATCTTAATAATATCTTTTGTAGTATCCTAAGAGCATCCTGGTGGTATGTTAGCAGTGGTATCAGAATGCTCTGCTCTCAGTGTCAATCCAGGAAGGTCCTGGTAATATCTCAGCACCATCCCAGTAGTATGCTTGCAGTATCTCAGTAGAAATCATCCCAGCACTACTGGCATTCTATCCTGACAGCATTTTAGTAAACCCCTGCTAGCACCTCAGCAGCATCCCAGAAGTGTCCTCCAGGCATGCAATCCTGTGCAGGCATGTAGCCCTGTATGTGGTGGGTGTGCATGCCTGCACAGAGGCACATACATGCAAGGCTGCACATATATGCAGTGCATATGTGTTCTGTATGCACACCTGGAAGTGCATGAGTGTCAGGGCGCACATGTACAAGGGGTACGTGCATACAGGTGTAACTGAGTCAGGTGCTCCTGTGCCCGCCTGCAGCTCTGCACACATGCAGCCCTATGCATACAGTGGTGCACAGGTGCAGGGCACACATTTGAACACAACGTGTGCACGTGAAGATGCACGCGTGCACAGTGCTGTTTGTATGCTCAGGGGCTGCATGCGTTGGGGTGGATGCATGCACAGCAGCACAAGGACATGCTCCACACACATGCACATCATACATGTACACTGTGCACATGTGCACCATTGTGCACAAGCTTTGTGCACACCTGCACCATTCACACATACCCTTGCGCCCCCCAAGCTCTCCAGTGCACACACCCGCATGTGTGCTCTACACGTGCCCCTACCAGCATCCTCCATACGTGCAGCTCAGTGCATGGCCCCCCCGATGAACCCCAAAACGCCCCCCCAGCCCCACATCGCCCTCCCCCACCCCGTCGCGCAGCGCCTGCGCACCCCACAACGCACCACCTCCGCACAGCCGCTGAAGCGCATCGGGCACCGCCGGGGGCAGGCAGCGCCCTGCTGCCCCCCCACAACCGAGCACCCCCAAAATCCCTCCCCTACGACCCGTGCACAGTGCCCAACGCACCGCCACCCCCCTGGGGCACCCTCATGCGACGTCCCCCCACTGTGCAGCGATGTCCCCCTAGAGCCCCCGTAGGCCACCGCGCTGCACCTCCAAAATCTTCCGCCCCCCCCAACCCCCGCATGCATGCAACGCCCTTTGCAGCCCCCTCACCTCAAGCACCCACTCCCTCACCGTGCACTTACCCCGAACCCCCGGCTGCACCCCAACCCTCCCATTTGTTTGCACTCTCCCACACCCCGCGGGGGTCCTCCCCATGTCCTCCCCCCGACCCCGCACCCACCTGCGACCCCGCATCCTCCGCGCGCAGGGGGAAGGTTGAAGGGGGTGGGGGGTGGGGGGGACGCGTTGCGCACGCGCGGAACGGGTTGGGGGGAGGATGACGTCACCTGGAGAGCTCACCCCCCCCCCCCCCCCCCCAACACCCCCTTATCCCCGGGGAAGGGCAAAGGAAGGGGGGCGCGGGGGCCCACATCATCATTTGCATCTCGCCTTCTTCATCCTCATCCTCCTCACCATCATTATCATCAGTATCACCTTCATCCTCTTCCTCCCCATCATCCTCCTCATTTTCATCTTCATCCTTATCCTCCACATCATCCTTCTTTTCACCTTCCTTCTTCTTCTCCTCCTCCCCACCCTCATCCTCATCCTCCTCACCCTCATCCTCCTTGCAGCCTTTCTTTGAGTCATGCACCCCCCAATACATCGTTCTTCCTTCCCCTTAATATATGTGTATTTATTTATTCACGCATTTTTGCAAGTGTACAAATATATTGCATCCATTACAAAAAGCAGATGATATATGCATATATATATATATATATATAAATGAGGTAAAGTTGAAATAAGATCTTAAAAAAAACTATTAACTATGCAAAAATCCCTTTTCCCTCTTATCACAATGCTTTTTTTTTGTAAGCGGCTGTGCATCCATCACTATTCTCTGTAACCCTGAGTGAACAGCAGACCCAGTGCCCCCGGTTGGAGGTTATGCTGTGCCATGGCTGTCAGTGTGATGCACTGCAGGGATGCACAGGGCAGCACTGCTCCTGTATCCCTACACAGCTCCCAAGCCCCAGCGATGTAGCGGGATTTGCTGGAACTCTGCTGGAAATTTCCAGCTTCCCTGCTGTCGTCCTTTTGTTCTTGCAACCTAGCACAGAGATGCTGTGTTTTTAACAAATGGGCTCAAAGCACCCTGAAGCTGGAGGATTTCTTATAGGGCAGAAAATTCTGTTGGCAAGGCTTTGAGGCTGCATATGTGAGATTACACATCACAGTGTAACAGCTCTCCTTGACAGCTGCTTGGCCACACAGCACACCACATCTGGAGGAAGGAAAGCAGCATTTTGCAGTCCAACAGCTCCTTGGAGCACTCTGCTTTGAGAAAACCGCTGAGCTGTGCAAAAGGTTCCCACGGTCCCACCCCATCTTGTGGTTACAGCACTGTGAAGACACAAGGATTTAAAGGTCCTGCTCTGCTTTGTTCTGTTCTATTCCACTCCACTCCCACTCCACTCCACTCCACTCCACTCCATCCCATCCCATCCCATCCCATCCCACCCCATCCATTCTATTCTATTCCATATTCCATCCCATTCCATATTCCATTCCATTCTATTCTATTTTTATAAAATTAACTCCACCCACAATACCCTGTAGTGCTCAAACACTTCCAGCTCCAGCACCTTTGCCCATGGCAGTGTTGAGAATGAGTTTCTCATGTGTCCCCATAACTCGTATCCCTTTTTAATTCCAGTCACAGCATCTACTGCACTGCTGGTGACAGTGACACAGTTTTTCTGCAAAACTGTTTTTGTGAAAGAAGTCGTTTACTGCTGAGAACACATCCCCTCCTCTATGCCTTTACCAGCTCACAAAGCCCTCTGTTGAGCATGTGGATTCTCCGTATCTCCAGCAGTGCTTCCTCCCAGCAATATCTGCAGGCAAAGGCACACACTTCAGCGTGTCACCATACAGCTTTGCATTTATTATTTTATCCATTTTTACCGTGGCAGAAGAACAAATCTTTTCCCACCAGCCTGTGCCTGTTTTCCTTGCATGTTAAGTGAGAAACCCCAAAAGAGGCTCCCAGAAATTTATCATTAAGCTTAGGGAATTTTTGCAATTGGGTTGAGTATGTACAGCTTGAAGCATCACTGGAGAGACTGCAACAGCTTGTTTCCATCTCCTGGATGTTTTGCTCCCAAAACTTGGGATAATATAATATAATTCACTCACATCTTCAGGCACGCTGTATTTAGGGTAGGTTTTATCAGTCACAATAATGCATGGAGAACCATATCGGTACCCTCTGGGGTCCTTGAAATACCCTTCCTGAAGCAGTTTGTGGATGCATGAATGCATCTTCTTCAGACTTTTATGAACATTAATGTGATCCCTTCCAGCCTCTAATTCTCCTAATTACCTCCTTCATGGCTATGCCATGAATCTGGGTCCAATGCTCATTCTGAATGCTGAAACCAAGCTTTACTGTGGTGTGATCTCTATGGTTGGGTATAGAAGCCGGTAAGATTTTAAATCAGGAATTGGTATGTATGTCTTTTGTCCTGGAGTTCAACAGATACGTATTTGTAAAGGTTTAAGGTATTAGGAAGACATCTTTGGGTGCATGCCATACTCACTCTGAGCAGAAAACCAAGGCAATGTTTGGTGTGACTGACAACATTGTATGGCCCCACAACTCATCTGTGTCAACTCCAAGCTGACTCTAAGCAAGTAAATTGAAGATTAAAAAATGATATCAGTGTAACTCTGAACGACATCATAGCAGGTGTGAATTCCTGCAGATGGCTGTTGTTTCGTCACTTGAAATTAGGGCTTCATTGCCCAGCTCAGCTAAGAGCATATGTGTGTGTGATGAAAGCTCATTTCTTAAAGTGGGGCCTTTCTTTGCTAGAGTAAGCTGATCATAAAAGTAATTTTAAAAAAAGGAATAATAGCTATACTGCGAATGCTGTATCGACAGCTGCAATGGCTGCAACTGCTGCTGGAGAACTGCAGCACGGGGCTGGGTTACAGGAATCTACTGCATTCTATTGGGTATTGGTTGCAGCTGGGGACGCTGAGGCTGAGGCTCACCTTGCGGCAGGCGCTTATCTGCTGGCAGCGCTGGAACGGCCGCACCGCGTGCGGGCAGCAGCCTCGTGCCGCCCAGCTCCTCCCCTCGTCGCGGCGCTGCAGTTCCCCAGCAGCGCTCAGCGCGGGCGGCGCGCGGCCGCGTGGAACCGCCTCGGGGCGGAGCTGCAGATCCGCCTGGAGCCGGGGGTCGGGAGGAGGAGCGCGGTCCAGAAGCGTTGGCCAGGGGGTGTCGGCGAGCAGTGAGGGAGGTGTTTAGAACCAAAATGGCTTCTTGCGCCCCGTGCAATTTAAGAGACTTTCTGTATGCAGCTCCTGTCGTTCTTTGCCTAGTGTCGCAATCTCCAGTTTTGCTCTTACTGTATTTTCTCTGTGCACGTGTGTTCTTTGCGCCACGCCCTCTGGGAGCGAGGCACGAGGCTGGGCCCCTGAAGGACCCACGGCGTTCGAGTGTCCCGCCTCCAAGTGCCGTGAGACCTTCAGCTCCTGCAGCACCCGGTGGTTCGGAGCTGGCCGGCACAAATGCAGGTCTTCTTGCAGCCTTTTGCTAGTCGGTGTGCTCAAGGAGAACTGTTCTTAATCAAGAATTCGGAGATGGAAAGTGCAAAACTGTCTATGGGGTGAGGCGCTTTATATTAACCTCTATTTTAGACACACTACCTCGTTTAAGGGAAAGGGTTTCAGAGGTGGGAGTGCCCTCCAGCCTACACCGTCTGCTCCTGCACACACCTGTGGCTTCAGGCCTCACCAGCCTTGTGGCACTGGAGTTCTGCAGACTAACAAGGTAAATCAGATGCGTCAGAATTGCTTTTGTGGTGAGTAAGTGTGCCTTTGGGTCATGTTGAACAGCTGCTTTGTTTCTTGTCAGAGTTAAGAAACAAACTAGTGATTTTTAAATGCTAAGTCTACAAATGCTGACCTCCCTGTAAGGGTTTGTGAGCCAACTTGAGAAGAACTGAGGAAGAGCGAGTGGGGGGTTGCAGGGAAGCCGTCTCAGGCTCTGGTGCGGTTGCAGAGTTGTCCCATCAGGGTCAGTGATTCCTGGCCGTGTTAGGTGAAGTTACCTGGCAGCCATGGGTGCTCACTGGCCCCTGTGAGCCGTCAGTTTTATCCTGGTGCCTTATAAGCCCCTGTTGATTTCTACCCCAGCTATTAGTGTCTGTTCTGGTTTTTTTGTTTTGTTTTGGTTTGGTTTTTTAGCGGTAAATGGAGAAATGACACTGCAGGAACAATGAAAGAAATCCTAAGTCTCTTCATACTTCACTTATTTCCCACCAGTCTATGCCTAATTGTTTCAGAGACCATACCCCACCAGCTCAGGTTTCCTGCTGCCACTTGAGCAGATACCTTTCATTTTTTTTTCTCAGTCTGGCAGAGTATAGAGGGTAAAGCAAATGTTGCAAGTGGTTGTTTCAGTGCAACCATAGATGCTGTCAACAGGTAACTGCTGCTGGGTGCTACTGAGGAGAGGCCTTTGTACCTAAAGTAATTCCTTTTTTGTCACAACCAGAATCTTCTCTGAAGTGAGAATTTGCAATAAAGCACCTACAGGGGAACTATTAGGTCATGGCTTGAACTGGTGATAGAGTACCTGATGAAGGGGAGTGGCTGGCCCAGGGAACACAGGCTAAGTGTTTGCACCTGTGCTCCACACATGACCAGATGGGCTGGACCCAGGGTGGGGGCACCCTGGGCTCCTGTAAGGGCCAGCCAAAGAAGGGAGAGCATCCCTTGGACCTACACTGCTCCCTGAGGAGGAGTGCTGCGTAGCCAGAGATTCCTAGCACCAGTTGGGTGACTTTGGCTCTGCTCTCTGTATGTGGCTATTGGCCTACCCACAAATGCTTTATCTGGTGTTACTAAGAACCTATCAGAAGTTTTGCTTTTCTGTGAGCAGAACAGCCTTCCACCTCTGATGGAATGAATGAAAAATGATTGGCCTTCTTTTGCCTTTTGTGGCTCTCTAGCTATGGGTAAGCTGTGCTAAGCCCTTTCTTTTTTTTTGTGTTGCAGTTTTCCTCCCAAGCAGCTTCTGGATATGCACTGAGGTGATTGTCATGACTGGTTGGTATATAGCTGCTGGAATGCTAATGGGCTGGCCCCTTCAGTGCAGCACTTAGTTAAGGAGAGGAGGACTCGGGAACTTTGCATTTTGTCAAATGTTTTTTGCCTGGCTGAAAAAGATATTCTCAATTTGATATTTGGTCTATCTCTCTCAGACTTTCTATTGTCTTTGGCTTGTTGTTACAGAAGGAGAGGTGGAAGCCCCTGTAACGATACTAAGAGGGAGTAATTGGGCTTACAGTAGGAGTGAGTGAGTTTAACAGAATCACAGCTGTTGGGCAATGCAGCAAAAGCTTCTGGCGGGCTGCAAATAACAGGTGATTTCTTTCAGGTGGCTCTAGTAGTTGTGGACAGCTATTACTATGGGAAGCTGGTAGCTGCACTTCTGAATGTTGTCTTCACCTCTCACGGACCTGATCTCTGTGATGAGTTTAAGATAAAATGTGGGAGGCGATGGTTTTCTCCCTGCTGTCAGGGGACAGTTGCACGCTAGATTTTGATGGCCGATCCTTTTTCTGATGTGCTCTTAAGCAAAGACATCCTGCGAGCTCTGAAGGACTGCAGTTCCGCGCTTCTGCCACAGGACGTCGCTCTCGAGCTGGAAATTGACAGGGCACTGTCGAATTTCTCGTTCGCGTCTCCGCGCTGAGTTAAGCGGCTTTTGTTCGCTTTGAAACTCTGTAAACTGTCATGAGATGTCTCAGCAACACCATACCACAGCAAAGCGCTGTTAATAGCAAGCTTGTCTGGATGTAACGCAAGTGCAGTGGACACAAGGGAGGGGGTGGGTGTATTTGTCAGCTTTAATCCAGTTCTTGGCCACTATTGTTCTTCACAGTCAGGCTGCAGAGCCTCAGTCAGGCAGTGCAGAACTCGTAGTTATTTCAGTTAACATCAGATTCCTGATGTGGTTCTGTGCTGTGAGTCTCCTTGCCTATTTGGCAGTGTGTGGCCAGAGCTTGGCTGGCAGGCAGGATCTGAGGTTATTGTAAAGGCATGTTTGAGACCTCAGAGGAGGAAAAAAGGTGAATAATTCCACCTGCTGCTGTTCTGGTGATCATGCTGCAGCTGGGGCCAATGTGACTCACAGAGGCAACACCTGATGTCCCCATTTCTTTTGGATGAACGAACTGTGGAGAAAGCAATCATCCTGAAGACCAAGAAGTTATAGTCAGTGGCAAGTAATGATAACCGCAGTTAGGCTCCTCTTGCTGCCTTCTTTCTATAAGCTCTTCAAAGAGCTTATAAATACTCCCTCCTCTTGTGTTTTTTTTTTTCCATAAGCAATGTAAAAATTACCTACAGGTTACAGAGGAGGAGCTGGAGCTTTGCCTAACTAATGAAAAGAGACAGTGGTAAAGGCAGGATTAACATTTCATATTGTACATTCTTATGTTAGCAAAAAGTGAGAATTGTTGCAGAAGGCAGTTTTAGACAGTGTATAGTTAGATGCTGAGATTATTGCCATGGGAAATAACTAAGCTGGTGAGCTCAGTAGGATTCCAGAAGGTCGTAGAAGTAATTCATGGCTCTCAAGGGGGAGTCAG
This sequence comes from Numida meleagris, assembly GCF_002078875.1. Taxonomy (NCBI): domain Eukaryota; kingdom Metazoa; phylum Chordata; class Aves; order Galliformes; family Numididae; genus Numida; species Numida meleagris. Next base: position 163,553 of record NC_034431.1, on the reverse strand, counting down.
AGTTGTCATCAGCGATATCTGTTCAGTAGGCAAGTCATCTGCCTTTTGGGAGTTTCCTGGTTCTGGTCATTTGGAATTCTGAGTGACCTAGATCAGGTCTGAACCTTGGTGGCAGTGCCACGGTGCTTGTCGGGGAGCTGCTGCTGCACCAAGTGTTCGTGCCGTGTACTTGTACAGCTAAAGAGTAGGAGTGTTATGTTTCTAGCAGGGCTCCAGAGAGACTAATGGAGACTTTGGGGAGCTTAGGGTACAGATTCATCTGTCACTTCTTAATCCCTGAGTCAAGGTATTCTAGAATGGATTTAACGGTGGTTAGTAGTGAGGCTTTCTCTAGCAGTGCCCTTCAGGCCTTATTTGGTGGTCCATTTGAGGGGCTGTTTTGGGTGGTGCTGAGTGGTGGTTTGTTGCTGTACTGTTCCATAGCACAAGGTACAGCTGCTTTGCTGTGGTCCTTTGTCTCTTGCAGGAACACTCTGAAGTCTGTTGCTGTGAATTTTTCTGCAATAGAAACTTCAGACTCTGCCTTTGGATTTTGGCATGGGCTTGTGCCTAACCTTTTCCACACTCGTGCACGAGTTGTTTCCAGCAGCCTCCAGGGACCAGTCTATTTTGAAGTGTTTGATTCATAGTGGTGTTCATATAACATCCTCAGGCTAGTAAGAGAGCTTGCTTGTAGCCAGGACAACAGTATGTGTTTAGAGCTTCAAAACATTCCACTGCTAGGAGAGATGAATGGCTGGCCAGCGCCATGGGGCTTTGAAACATGGATTTCCCAACTTTGACGTGATGGGAGCAAAAGCTGCTGGAGGTTGCAGAATAATCAATCTATAGCATCTTCAGTGCAAACACCACTGTATTTTTTGGTTTGCACACAGGCTTGAGTCCTAGAGAAAAGGCTGTATTGTTTTTTTTTCTTTAGCAATATGTTCCTTCTGGATTAAAATCCCATATTCAGACTCTCGTAGGCTGAGGATTGTACTTCTGTGGGACTTAAAGAATTATGAGGCAGATGAGGAGAGAAAGCAAGCAAACTAATAACTCACTCCATTAAGGACTCCTTCTCCCCTAAACCTGAACTTGTAATCTCAGTTGCTTGAACTTGGCTTTATTAACTCCAGCTACATGTTTCTGATGTTACTAGAACATCTACCAATCATGCTGCGGAGGTTTTGGGTTTTTCTCGCTGCTTTTTAGTTGTCTGATTAATTTCAACATGGACCTTCTTTAAGTGGCTCTGATTGCAGGAAATTGCTGTGGCAAGTGACATGTGTCACAACAGTGCAGTGATTAAAGCCCCCGTGTGTAATTTACAGACTGATTGAGCTAATTGCACTGAGAAAGTGGCAAGCATGCAGAGAGGAGTTGGCACTCCTTATTGTTCAGGATTTTAAGTATCATGAATTAAGAGTCCAAATAAATGATAGTTGAACTGGAATTTCTGTCAGTTCTCATCCTTCAAAGCTTGCAACAAATGCATAGTGTGTAATGTTAGGAGGCAGAGTTGGCTTCCTCCTGTTTGAAAACTACACTAAAAACAACTTGAAGCAGAGAAATTTTAAAAAGTTTTCCTGCTGAGAAGATAACAAAGCTAGCATCTAGAGTACAGAGTCTTTGATGGAGTGAAGTGTGACTGTGAACTCTTGCTCTTTTTAGTCCATTTTCTGTTTCTCCAGACGTGGTGTGTATATAAACGCTATCACTCCAGAATGATAATCATCTATTAACATTGTGTGGTTTTGTGTTGCATCTCTTACTTCTCCACAGTTAAAATGAATTTGGAGTAGAATTTCCTGGTTCCATGAGTTTCAGCCTCTTTTCTTGCTTTAGAGGCTTTCTTAGAGCAGGGTTAGTTCTGTGTTGCAGAACCTGTTGTTGGGCAAATCTGACTGTTAGAATGGCTTGTGATATGTGAGCAGCATATGGATGTTGACTATGACCTGGGTGGGGGGGGTGGGAAGACAAGTCACTTGTAAAAAAAAAAAAAAAAACCAAACAAAAAAAAACAACCACAATGATCTCCTGTATGCACTTGTAGTGGAAATGCTAAGTCAGGGCCTGAAGCAGTGATGGAGCACCTGGTGGGAAGGCAGGGCCAGCCCAGGGGAGCTCAGGTGCATGCAAAGCACTGAGTGATCAGCAGGGCTGGAGCCAGGATCCACCCTATGCCAGGCCTCATTTAAGGGTTGGCAGTGGAGGTGTGGGGATCTTGCTGGAGATCCCTGCGTACCTGAGGCCTTCCAAGGGTAAGCAGATTCTTTCCTTTTGGTGTCCACGGCTGCTGTGCTTGGGCTTATCTTCACTTGCTGCAGCCAAGGACTTTGCCACCCTGCTGTTATTGCTGTGCTTTCCATCGCACTACAGCGTTACAACACTCATTCCATTCTTTGATTTGAATGTGCTTGCAATGCAGAGAGTTGCTGTCTGCTGCTGAGTATCTTCCTCTGTGACGGTCAGAGAAGGAATGAAGTTGGTGTGACATCCAGATCTCATGCACCCTTGTGTTTAAAAACTCTTTCCCTTTCTCTGCTTTCAGGCACAGAACCCTGGTCCTTCTGTTTCATTGGTGGCTTTCTGAATTCCAATATGGCACTTATTTTGATGCTGCTTGTGCTACCACTGACTTGTCTCACGGAGAGTCTGCTTTGGAAATTTCATGGTGAGTGTGGGATGGCTGGGAGCTGAGAACAGACAGCCCAGATTACAACCTTGTGTTAGTAAAGGGGAGCGTGTCTGCCAAAGATCAGCTTTCCTTTATTGGAAGGGAAACTAGATTCAGGGGAAGTCTCTGGGATAATAGCAAAGTTCCTAGAGCTCTTTATTTACTGCAGTATTGACCCCACAGTGGGATTACTGTGTAGAAGGAAGAGGCAGTGAGATGTATCTACACTTGTGCATCTACGAAAGGGCAGGAATTTGCTTTTTCTGTTTAAGGATGACTCCTGTGTTCTCTGTCTTCACCTCAAGAAGAATACTGTATTGTCAATGCTAAACCATCCATATATAAAATAAACTTGACAAGTTGTACAGTACGTAATCTTCAGCCAGACATGCAAATGCATTAGCAATAGCTCTGTCACAAAACTTAAGGAAGAAGCTACGTGCCCAGTGCTGTTTCTGTCTTATCTACAGCTGGAAATGGCAGCTTTTGCTGCATTCTTCCACTGTTACCTTTTCTAATCAGTACCGGAGTGGTTACTGCAGTTACCACAGTTTGGGAGAATGAGGTTGTTTCTAGCTCTTTAATCATTGATGCTGAGCCTGCAAAAAGGCCTTCTCTGGTGTCTGCTGCTGCCGATGCTGGGAATGAACCTGGGCTCTATGTGCTGTGAAAGGTGCTCTATAATTTGCAGAACTGTGCCCTGACAGGACAGTTTTGCTACTCTGTGCATTGGGAAGTATCTCCATTGTACTAAGAGTATGACTATTCCCTACTTCATATTGGGCTTTCTCTTAAGTAAAATAACATCAGTTTGAATACATGGTGTCTGGCAAGTAACTGTATAGAGGAAAGGTGTGTTGAAAGTATGAATTTTCCCTTGCCATTTTCCTGAGGAGGATTCATTAAGTGTCAACTGCAGCCTCTGGTTTTGTCGGTCCATTTGGGGCTCTGCTCTTTGATTATTTTCTCACTGAATTCAAGAAACAATAATATTGTAATCTTTGCTGAAAATGTATGTTAATGGGTGTTTGCTTGTATCTGTTCTTTGTATATGACTGATAGACTGTCAGAAACCAGTAAGAGCTCAGCAGGAGATTCTGTAGATGCAAGATTTCCTGCTGTTCACTTGGTGTTCTTGCACTTAACAGCAGGAGCCACTGCTGAGTGCTTTGTTCTTATTGTCTGTGAAATACTGTTAGCTTGACTGTGAACTCTGCTGCTGGGAGTAGCTAGGGGGCAGAAAAGGGATTGAGAATCGTTAGGTGCTATGGAACCCCTTCTCAGTAACTAAAATTCAGGGTAATTGTTATTTGCGGAGTTGGTTATTTCCTGTATTGAGCAGAAGGTGCTTGAGAGTCCTCTCATGCTGTTATTTTTGTAATGAAGCTATGAGGGTTGTGGAAACACCAGTCCAGTCGCCAAACCACCACTTACAAACAAAGGACAGATCCAGAGATTAGCTGCCCAGGGGGGCTGTGGATTCTCCTTCTCTGGAGATATTCAGGACTTGCCTGGACGCCTACCTGTGCAGCCTGCTGTAGGAGCCTGCTTTGCAGGGGGAGTCCATGATCTCTAGAGGCCCCTTCCAACCCCTACGATTCTGTATCCAGTCAGGAAGGGTAGATTAAACCTAACATCTGAAACAGTTAAAACTCCTGACTTAAGAGGAAGAGGGTTTTTTTTTAAAAAAAAACCACTTCAGTTTCACTTCTTTTTCAATTTAATTTACCTGTTTTGAACTGTAGGAATCACCTGGAGCTTGGCTGCATTTTTTAAATGTTTGAGTAATTTCCATAAAACATCTTTCTGCTCCAAACAGTTAAACTTTCTGCAGTAAACCAGACAAGCTGCTGTCCTTGTGTGGCATGCCCAGGCTGTCACAGTATCTGGATGGGTGTTGGAGCTGCACCTGCAGCAGCAGGCTGTGCCCTTAGCTCTGACTGTGTTACACTGTGTCCCCTTCCTGTTGTTCAGAATATGGTCAAATTTAGCTCTGTGTAACTTAGTTGCATCAAATAAATAGACTGAGAGGAGGAAAAGGAAAGAAGAAGTGAAGGGGATAGAATGTAATTTAGAAATTAATTGCAGCTCTATTTACTAAGACTGATTTTTCTATGAAGAAAATCTTCAAGATCTGTACACCACCGAAGTCTTGTGTAAATCTGCAAATAAATGCACAGTTGTTTTGCTGGCCCTCTGACCAGGATGAGTGTTATTGTTAGCTTCAGTGTGACTTGTAAGAGTGTATTGTGTACTACTTGAAATGGTAGAAGGGAAACCTTTCTACCTGGCATGTAATTCATAAGCACTGGAAGTCTCAGCCCTTTTAGGGGAGGGAGCATTTAGAATCAAAGCAGTGAGATCAGTCTTAGTGCTCAAAGACTTCTATTTCTCCAAGACATTCTGCATAACTTACAGGAAAGACTTGGTTAGTGGTTTGGGAGTCTTTGTTAATGGCCAGAACCTCTCTCAGGGCCTGGAAGCTGCTTCTGATACAGTGCAAGAAATGGATTCAGCCTTCTCATTAGTAGAGTTTCTAGCCAATAATTGAGCTCGGTTTTGTTTCTATTGTTGTCTTCATTTGAAAAAGCAAAAGCAAAAACCCTTAGAACCAGTTGACACCAATAAGCATGATGCTAGCATAGCAGAAAGTTTAGTTACAGGTTGTGTAGCCTCTTCCAGAACTGAGTCTTTCATCTCTGTAAAATGCAAGAGATGTGACGAAACTTCAACATGGCTAATGAGGCTGTTGTAAATTTGCAGTTGTTTATTGATGAGAAATTATCATCTAACTTCTGTTCCACTTAACCTGAGTGAAGGCTTTGTTTGGGTCATTTTCTATATCTAAATGCATGCATTCTAGTTCCATAATGTCTCCCAGATCAAAATATCCAGTTCGGTGAATGGCATAACCTGTAATTTCTAGGTTGTTCTGTACTCCACTGGTGGCTTTTCTCAGAAATTTCGAAGTACCACTATGTTTTAATATACAGTGCTTTATAACAGACCAGTGGTGGAAGGGGGAGTTATTAGATCCCTTTTGGTATTTGGAACACTGCCATGTTGCAAGGAGGTGTAGCAGACCAAGGAAACTAGAAAAATCATCCAGGAGTTCTGTGCATTCTCAGTTTGCAGACAGAAACACTAGAGCTTAGACATTTAGATTAATCTGATTTGAAGTGGAATGACTTCCACTGCATCTGAGGTCACTTCTGCAAGCTTTTGCCAGAAAACTCAGCCTGTGCCAGCTGTGAGAATGTGTGACCATTGACAGACAAAACCCAGTGCCAGCAAAATACCCAAGAACAGAGGCAAGAACTGCTAGGACTTGCTTTGCTCTAGTGGCTGAGAGTGATAATGCCATAATGCAAGCTCAGCCTTGCTGCTGTACCTGTGTGAGGTTCAGTTCTCTGGTGTGTTGCAGTCATACATCTACCCTGGTACAATGGAAATATGACCTTAGGCTCTAGAGTGCTTGGTTCATTTTTGAAAATGACTTATGGTGTCACTTAAAAATGATTAGGTCTTCAAGAGGAGAATATCAGCCCTCACATACTTGACCAATTCTCTAGGTCTTTTGGGCTTAATTGTACAGAAGCTTCTGTACAATGCAGCTTCATGTTGAACTGCCTTGTACAAACTTTGATGGTTATTGTTAAAAGGGAGTTTGTCCTGGTAGGAGCTCATATCTTCTCTGTATCTGACAGTTGATGTTAGTCTCAGCGGCTCACATGCATGTCTGTAGGGGAACCTGTAAGGAGTGAGGAGAACAAGGGCAGGAGGAGGGAGCTGTCGTCTTGAAAGGATGCTGTTGCGTATGAATAATATTGTCTGTTCGCATCTGAGAGCGCTCTTCCCACACTAAAAGGAACAGACTGCACAACACAAGACTCCTGAGGATGCTGCCCACAGTTCATGTAACTGGGAGGTCACCCACATAAATCATTTCTGTGATGTTGCTTCCTCAAATACATTTTCATAATTTGACCAAGAGTTACCAAACATCTTGGTCGGGGCAAAGCAGTTACTTGCATCATAGGCAGCTGATAAAGGCTTGACTGCGCTGATAGCAAGTGCATGTGGTCTGAGAGGTGCAATGCGATGTCCATCTGCTGCAAGAGAGGTGGTGAGATTCACCAGTGCTACAGACCAGGTTATCTGTGCACAAACCTAGCATGGTTTGTACCAGATAACGCGCTCTGCTGGAACTACTTGCTTTCCATGATTCTGTCAGTATCCTGGGACTTGTAGAGTTAATCGGTTGCGGAGCCTGTATAGTCAGTTACTGGGTTTGTTTGCCTTGTTCATGGTGTAAAACAATAGGAATGGGTAAAAACTGAGACAAAAAAAGATTCGTTGTAGACATCAGGAAACCTTTCTAGCAGTAAAGATAATGAAGCCTTTTGTCTGGGGAGCTTGTGGAGTCAGAAGTCTTTCAGAGCTTGTTAGACAGCCTGAAATCAAACACCAGCAGGATTGCTCCTGCTGCCTCAAATTCCTCTCTGTGACTTGGCGATTCCTCAGCAAGGTGGCTGGCAGTGGTACTTCTCATACAGGCAGCCCAGGACTCTCCTCCTCCTCTCTTGTCTCTCTCCTCTGACAGCAGTAGTGAGAGCTTTTATTCCTCCATAAAAGTTTTACTTGAAAACATTCAAAATCTTTTACAGTAAAGTATTTCTCATGTTCTTAGAAATTTAAACCCCTTCTCGTAGATATCTCACAGCCTGTGTGAATGAACACATGCAACCAAGAGCCTACAGGAAATAAACATCAAGAATCTTTCTGCAGATTGACGTTTCCAAATGCTACTATCTGCTGGATTTGGATACCACAGCTGAAACCCCAAGGGAGCCAAGATACTCCTCCAACGAAGAGGAGTGGGTAACCATTGCCTACAAGCCATTCCTAGATACCTCCAGGTATGTTTTACATGTTTGAAAGGGAATGCGAAAGTGTGACAGATCTGTGAACTATTTTCACGCAACAATCAGCTTACAATAGTAGTTATACACAGCAAGGAAAGAAATGTTGGCAAATGCCAGCTTGAAATCCAATTTCCAGTAAAGGCAGCTTGCTGGCTACGGTAGAGCCACTGTCAAACTTGTATGTGCACCTAGGTTGCTTTAGAGGATGAAGCAAGTCAGGAAGAGTGGGGAACAAGGATTATTTTACATCTTGTTGATGTAATGTTTTTTGTTTTCCTTTCTAAAGAAATAAGGTGTATGTCATCTCTTCCAGTAGACTTCTGAATCTTGTTTCAGCCAAATTCAGTAGACAGGTGTAAGTCAGTCCCAAAGAGTGAACTCTCAGAAGTTTCACAAAAGCTGGCAGAAGAAGAGAGGAGGCAGCCACAGTGGGTGAAAGTGATCAAGGTCGCACCTTTATTAGACATGGAGAAGTCCTGTAACAGACCCCTGTCAGAATCCAGGTTTTCATTAGTTCTGCTGCTCTCTTAGTAACTTGTTAGTGTATTTGACAAAGAATTTTTTTGAGAAGCAAAGGTTGCAATTGCCATCCTCCAGGCTAACAGTGGGATCCAGCTTGTCAAACTAGGAGAGTTTTTAACGCATCCCTACGAAAACAAACCCTCAGCTATTTGGGGATGGTTTTTCCACTGTTTCAAGCTTTGGCCATGCAGTTGTCATATCAGGGCAGAGTGGTTGACTGGAAAAGTCTCTTAAACAAACAAACACTAACAGAGTTCAGTGCCTTCCTGTTTTCTATATGAGACCTTATTATTTCCTCCTAATAGATCCCTCCAGGGAGTGGGGCTGGTGAAAGCAGTTGGACAGTGAGAAAGAGTGATATTATGCTTTTCCCAGGGGTTGCTGTAATGTTCCCAGCTTACTGACACAAACAAGTCTCCTGGCATGGCTTTTCATGAACTGTGCTTGTCTGAAGACCTGCTGTTATGTTAGAGCACAACTTCAGGAGAGGAGAATAAGATGGCCGCTGACTCATTAGTGAGGCAATAGAAGCTTGTGCACGAGAATATTGCAGAGGGCTCCTTTCGCAGGGCCTGTAGCCCAAATGTGTCTGTGCAGTTTTACTTCAAAGACACATTCACAAGCATTTTTGCGGTGCTACCTAGAATCAGTGCAAGGAGCTATGCTTGAGAGAAGTGCATAGCTGGGTACTGAAATGAGCCTTTGTCACTCTTCACTGCTCATACAGAAACAGCATTACGGTTGTTCTATTAAGTTTTTTCTTCTCTTTTTTTAAATTCTCATTATTAGGAAAAATATATAAAATTAGAGAATTGCCCTGTTTACAGCCAAGCCCTGGCACCCTGCTGACTGTAAACATCTGGCTGGCTGCTCAGGAATTCAGCTGAATCCATAGGAAGAGGGGGTGGGGTGTTCAGCTCAGTGCTTCTGGGGGAAATGTTGTCCAAGTATTTCCTGCTGGTAACTTATTCCCAAGCTAAGAAGTGGAAACTCGTACAATCATTTTGATTTGAGTAATAGATTAACTTGTTGTAGCAAAAGTAGAATGTCACCATGGAAAAGCAGCTTGTTAGGAGTCACAGAGGTGCTCAAACTGCAGAGCATTCTGAATGGGGAAACAATGAGATGAAAGGGCAGAGCAGTGGGAATGGGGAAGGGATGTAGAGTACTCTCTGGGTGAGCAGTCAGCAAGAATTGAGAACAAAGAGTGTTGGGGAGCAAAGGGCATCTTTCCGGTGGCTGTGACCTCCTTAACAAAAAGGTGATGTTGCGTTAGTGGGAGGCTGGGATGGAAGAGGATTTGCAGGATTTGTCTCTTCTCTCAAGAGGAGATGAGGCAGGCAGCTCCTTGGTCCTGCTAGTGTCTCTTGTCAGCCTCCTCCTCTTCTGTTCTTTTGCTGCATGGAAATTCTCTATGCAATTCCTTATCAGTACCTCACAGCTGGAGCAGAGGGGAGGTGCGGTGCCTTCCCCAGTGAAGGAGGTCAGGTTGCCATAGTAGCTGGGCTGATTCTCATCCTGCTGAGTCCCTCCAGAGCTCCTGCAGCTCCCGGCCCTGCTCTCCTCTCTGGTCAGCACAGGTGGGGCAGCTTGAGCACATTGCTGCCAGAGGGGCACGGCTGCAGCCAGGGCTCCTATACCTTCTCTGTGTTTAGTGTCTCATTTGGACTTAAAGCTCAGAAGCTTCCCACTTGTCTACAGTAGTCTGACAGTGAACGTGTGTGAGGACCTTCCATTTTATAATTGCAGTGGCCGGTAAATATCTTTGTATTGTTTTGCATCCAAATACTGGAATTTTGCTGGAACGTGCATATAAAGATTTTCCCATGGCACGTGTTCCCAATTGGTCTGTTGAGCTCCTTTGCTCTGAATGCGTCACAGCATTTCTAAAATAAGACGGCATTGTTTGCTTCATTTTTTTTTCCTTGAGTATGACTGAATTATAACTTGCATAAAATAATGGGGCTCAAGCAATTCTCAAAAGCGGAAATGACACAAGCTTTGCAGTAGACTGGCAGCTGATGGGTGAGCTAGCTAGCGACCATTACAGATCTGCCTAGCAATTGAAAGAGATGCAAGTGACTGTCTCACCCTGCAGACCTGGGCATTAGCTACTGTGCTTGAGAGTGGAAATCTTCACTTGTACAGCAAGTGCTCCCGCTGTGTCTTTGTGGCTGCAGCTGTCTCCTTTGCTGCTTTTCAGTCCTTCATTGTCTTGTGTCCGTCCTCAGACTAACCTGTGCATATCGAACCTGCAGAGTTGCTACTGCTCTTCCCCATCTGACTGCAAGCTTCACTGAAGGCATTAATGGTGCCCTGAGTCTGTCTCAGGGATGCAACAAGTACTTCTGTAGTCCAGAAAGTTGCTAGTAAGTCTGATGGTGGAGAAGGTATGGAAATATGAGCAGAACCATTTTTGTGTTCTTGTTTCATTTTATTTTGGAATACCAGATCTAAGCAGTGCAGTCTCTTCAACTTGAGAAGTTGACCAGTCTGGGTAGCTTAGCTACGGGTGAGTTGCAGTGGCATGCAGTTTTAACAGTGTGTTAGGTGTTGGAAACTGATAAACTGGAAGGATCCCAGAGCTAGTGGATCTGTGGGGAGAGGCCTTCCCAGAGCGTGATGCAGATGTCTGTGGGTAGGGTCAGTGAGGACGCATCAAGAACTTCATTCAGTGAGCCAGGCTGCGCTTACCTCTGAGCGTATGCCTCCCCCCCACCAGCTCAACAGAATGACACATTTCTTAACTCCGCTATCTGCTCCCCTACAATGAGCTGGAAGTGCCCTCTGCTACCTATGAAGTAAGTGTAAAAGCACTGTGAAAATGCTGCTTTTTTTAATATACGAAAGGATGGAGAGAACAGAAGATCGTCACTTTGAACTAGGCTGCAAAGGAAGCAACCAGTATAGGTTTCAGGTCTGCAGCTCAGTGGCTGCAAAGCAAGGAGCATTTAAAAAAACAAAACAAAAAACTCGACAGCTCTTGTTCTTTGAAAATAAGTGACCCCAGCAGTTCAATTCACTCCTGCTGAACTGGAGGCTTCTGGGACTCACTGTGAGTCTCACATTGACGTCAGCAAGCGCAAATGTAAATCTCAGCTGGCTCTGATAAATGGTGCTGCTAATTGAATTAGAGAGCACTCCAAGCCACCAGCTAATTATGCTCCTCAGGAAGCTGCTTTGTCCAGGTCCATTTAATTCTATATTGGCTGAGCACTCCAATTCTGGCACAGAAAAGGGGAAATGTATTACAGCTCCCTGCTGAGGAGCTCGTATTTTCTAGCTTTTTAGACTGAGCCGTCTGCTCACTCCAAACACTTGTGTTCTCACCCTTGGGTTTTCCATTATGTATATATATTTTTTTTCTTAGTGAAGAGTAACGATTCAGTCACCTTGTGGTTGAATATCACTTCCCTGGTTTGATAGGTGACAGTCTCATTCCCTTCAGTGGCGGTTTACTCATCATTTCATGAAGTGGTTTCCTTGCTTTAGTTTATAAGTAGCTAGATCACTTGTTAGGTGCGCAGTTGGTATGAAATTTAGCGCCTGGGGTTAAGTGGATTCTCAGCTTTCATCATGAGCTTCCTGTGTGTCCCAGTAGCCTGAAGGCACAAGGTCTGGCCCATGCGGCAGCAGTTCAACTTCCTGCTGTCTGTTCTTTCTGCCATTCCCTTTCTTTTTCCATGTCAAGCTTCTTTCAAAATTGTCTGGAGTGAGAAGTTCAGGTTATGAGACAGGAAGAACTGCCACCCTCACATGTTTTGAACTGCTTCCACTCCACGTCAGTCTTTGTATTTGGGAGGGATGACATGTATGTCTTCACTTTGTCCTTGCTTCCATTCCGGAATAACATCCACTAGTGTTAGAACAGAACTGTTGAGTTGCTTTCTCCTGGAGTCCAACAGGTAATCTCGGTGCTGAGCATATTTCTGTAGTAGCGCTGTGGTTCCAGTTCTGCTGAGCCTACTGGCTGCTGTGCACCTCTTTCTTAACTGGAAACTGCTTTGGGTGCAGCAGCAGTTGTTTCTCTAGAAACAAACAACCCAACCCTGCTGGGGTTCCCTGCTGGCTGCAGCACAGCAAGAACTGGGCAGAATTTGCCAGTTGCCTGGCTCTGGCCTGGAGCCAACCACTGGAAGAGCCTTTCTGCATTAGTAATGGGTGCAGCTTTAAGTGACTGTGGACTTCCATCTTGCTACCAACATGTTGCTTACAAGTGATGTGCTGATTAAGGCTCCGCACTCATGATCTCCTGGGGACGCATTTAGAAGCAAATGCACTTCTTACTGGACACAAGGCCTCCAGGCTCTGCTCCTGTGTTACCAGCAGAGAGCCCTGCCTTGCCTTTGTCCATGCTGAGTCTTGTTTAAGTGAGAAACTTGCTGCTTAGCATGCATAGAGGCTGAGCTTATAGCTGTGGTACAGATACGTTGGTGCTACCATTTGTCATTCCATTTTCATGATTTGTATTTTTATACTTGACGTGATTCTCTGAGCGCATCAACATATTATTCAGGTAAGACATCACCAGACTTTTCTTTGGTAGTCCACTCCAAGTTGCGGGAGATCAGGAGCTGCTTGTTCTCAGATGCATTACAGCAAGGCTGAGAACCCTGGTTGCCTCCTGGGAGATGTAGTTCACCACTGCAGTTCCTGCCATTGTTTCTTAGATTGCATTTTTGAAAGAACTCCAGTCTTGCCTTACAATAAGCAGAAAAAACACAGTTCGTTCTTCTGGAAGACTGACTTGAATTGGAAGTCCAGAACCTTGGCCATGTTACCTTTGAAGCTGGGTGAATTAAAATGATCTGTATGTACATGCTGGATCTGTGCACTGTCCCTGACCTCTTGATATGCTGCAAATCAGATCTGAGTGCTGCTTTTCCAAACTTTCTGTAGATGGAGTTAGACTTGAACCATCAAGTCTTGACAGGCATACCAACAAGCTGATCTCGGAGATAAGGAGATAAGCTTCAGTACTGAAGAAGGAAGGCTCTGCCCAGCCTGGATTTCAATATGTTACTCAAAAGTTCGATTTTACAGTTTCAGTGTTCAGTATTGCTGATGAAGGAAATAGTTTTGCTTTTCCATTTCATGTATAACAGTGGATTTTGTTAGTAGTTGGCTCAGTAAAAGTATGCATGCATTTGAAATGTACTCTGCTAGCATAGCTCCGGCAATTAGCAATCAAACAAAAGCTACTAATTTGATGCAGTCATTAAGCTCTTCATGCCTGAATGCTCCCTTGGCCCAGTTGTTGCAAAGTGCTGTGATATGCCAGCACCAGCAGGGCATGGAGTGAATGCTGGCAGTCTACAGCAAACTGCTGCATAGGCTTTAGGGCATTCCATCCCCTCTTTGATTCATTACCCTCAACAGAAGATCAGTGCAAGAGCAAAACTCTACAATCCCAGTGCACATCAAAGTTTGTCTGCCCTTTGGGGAAGGGTAGATGACCAGAAAGATTGGATGGGAAAGAGGCAGTGCCAGTATTTAAATGTGACCTTGTTATCTTTCACATTTAAGTTGTGCCCTGAGTGATGGGAGGCCTGCCTAGCTGTATGATACTGAAGGCCTACTGAAGCTGTACTGTGCTTCTTGGACCCTGATGTCCTGGAGCTCAGCTTCTTTTGATAATTACACCTTCCTGCTGACATCTCATCCTTGATCCCACTGGAATGGATGGTGGACAGGCTGAAGAACAGGGCAAACTGATGTGCTCAAGCTGGTGATGCTGTCAGCCAGCTTTGGTCTCTCAGACAAGAAAAGAAAGGGACTGGCTTTGTATGCTCATATCATTGGTGTTCCTTGCGTTGCTGACTCAGCAGCCCAGATCTTTTGCAAAACCTCTTTTATATCACTTTGAGAGTATTGGCTGATGAGCACTTTAAAGATAATTTATCTTTTCCTTTCTGGTTTCAGGCCCTCAGTGCTGCTGCGTGCATTCTACATCTCTCTTCTCTCAGAAAAGGTACACATGGTATGCAAACTATACTATTCTAAAATCCTGGAGGTTGAATCAAACCAAGAGAAAAGTGGGAGGCTAGCAGCACACCTGTGTAACAAAACCAACAGCGTATGCTGACACTCTGGGACAGCTGCATAAGCCTTCAGTTTCCTTTCTGAAAGATTGCGCTCATGAGATCCGCTAATAAAGATTTCCATGAAGTAATTTTGCTCTGCAAGCTTCCAGCTGTAAGAAGGGTTACATCATCTGCTTTCAGTTCTTAGAGTCAGGTGTCTTCTCTGCCTACACAAAGTGTGTTGGTTTAGAACTTATTAACTTCTGTTATCTCAGAAAAGAGAAAAATGGAAAACAAAAAGGAATGACAGTATGAAGTTATGCTCCAGGCTACAGTCTGGCATGGGAAAATCCAGCTCTACTTTCCATCTCTTTATCCTTTATCTGTTTTATCTATTTAAGTGGTATTCACTTTCTCCTAGGGATTTTTTTTTTAGACAACAGATCTTATTGTTGGTTTTGTTGTTGTTTGTTTTATACCAAAAGGAGGGGGGAAGAGGAGAACAGTTGAAAGACAATTAACTGTGAAATGTACTGAATCTCAAGGAGTGAAGCAGTGTGTGCCATGGAGAAATAGCCCGAAGCTGCTCTGTACAGAAGATACGTTCAAGGAAAAACTTGCACTTTTGGGAAAAAAGCTACCACAAACTTATGGATTGAGCCAATTATCCGTTTTAATGGGACTGGGTTGCTTTTTGTTATATTTGGCAATATGAAACACAGAGGACTTGCTTGTTATTTATAATTACCTATAATGTGCTTTCAGTTCTAAATATAGCGTCTTCAAATCTCTGGAAAAAAAGAAGGAAGGTTAATTTTATTTTTTTTAAATCTGTTTCCCGGCTCTACCAGGTAGAGTGTGTTTGTTCTATTGGTCTAATATTCTTCAGAGAAATACTGCATTTAATTATATCTCCATTTTAAAAGCATGCAGAGTTATAAGCTGAATGGAATTGTTTTCACCTGCATTCTTGGAACTGTACAGGAATAGGATGGCATGAGATGGAGCAGAGGAGTAGTTCCCTTTGCAAAAAAGACTACACATGCTCTGTGCTTCACTGACTGTGATTAGATTGGACTGCATGTGCAATGCTGGGAGTGGGAGGATCAGGGAGCAGGTTGGTTGGTATGCAAAAGGCAGAGCACATGCCCCTAAGGGCGCATTTCACTCCATGTGCAGGATGCTAGGCAGGTCTTATGGTCAGTCTGCAGGTTAACATTTGAGCAGGAGGGCAAGGATGCACCAGCAGGGCTGTGCTCTAACATGGCATTACTGGGACAGAGCAGGAGAAGCAGGATGAGAAAAAAAGCAGGGGAGGAGTTATAAGAGAAGCTTGGAAATGTAGAGAGAGGCATTCTGAATCCTTTGCGTTTCATTAGAAGGCTTTTCTATGGTATTGTGCTCTGTTATAAATGGTTTATACAGTGCAAAGCATGATAAGAGCAAATACACGTTGTTATCTGGTTTACTGCAGCCTGGAGAACGCAGTTCTCTCCCCTTGAACCCCCACTACACGAGGAAACGGTCTGAAGCTGAGACTGAATTTAAACTTTGAAGGCTTAGGGGATCATCTGTGACATCAGTGTCACGGTCCTTCTCAGAGAGTGGACTTTACCCTCCACGAGTATCACCTCTCCTGAGAGTCAAACATGTTGCTCAGGGATTTCCACCGAACAGCTGGTGTGCGGGGAGAACTGCTCGGAGAGGTGGGAGCCATGGATCAGCACGGTGGTGGCTGTGCTCGCAGCATTCTCTCACCACCCTCTGGTCTGCTCTACCCCTCATTGAAATATACATGTGTTGAACAGGGCTTTGGAGTGGTGAATCAAAACCAGGTCTGTGGCACTATTTGTCACCTTTCCCTGTGCTAATCTCTGACCTTGAATCATGTAAAAAAAAAAACAACAACAAATGTGGCTAAAGAACAGCTGCACCTCTCCCTGGTGCTGTTTGTGTGACCGTTCCACACTGTCATAGCCCTTAACCTTGTGTTTAATGTGAAAAGACTGTGCAGTGAAGATGTGTTTTCAATGGCAGTGGCTGTTTCACCTTCCTTTCTAGTTTAATTCACAAGTCAGGACTGCTGCACTCTGCAGTGTGCTGAGATTAAGGAAAAGGCAGTTAATAATGAGAGGGCTCTTGGTGATGAGACTGATGGAGCAAGCAGTAGGAGTCAAGGGTGTGTGTGCTGGGGCGCGCAAGAGGAGGGACAGCCTGCAGGAGCAGCTAACAGGCTGCTTTACCTGGGCAGAGGATTTTGCTTCTTGAATTCAATTGTGGATGCGAAGAGGTTTGTGCCAAAAGGTGGAGCTACATCCAAAAAAACCACCACAAACACATTTTTAAAGGTATTTTATAGTTTGTTGTTCTGATTTTGTTAGCAAACTTGTGGAGAGGGGCTTCAGTTTCTTTTCTTTGTCTTTACTTTGACCTTCATTAAAGCAAATGCATGATCTTGTTATGAGGTAACGGGTTTGTAGCAGCTAATTTATGGTCTCAAAAAATCAAATCTTGTGGTTTACATCCTCAGGGACAAACAGTCAGACCAGAGGCTGCTCCGTGGATTCCCTGTCCTGGTCAGGAGGGGTGCTGTGTCCAGACCTGAGCAGTGCCTCAGGATGGTGCCCGCAATCTTGGCTTGATATTTGCTGCCTTTGTCTCTATTCTTTTCTCTTTGGAGAAAGAGCTCTTCGTGTTGTTCTGTCTGGTTCTGGAAAATAAGCTGTCTAGGTAGATTTCTGCAGTGCTGCTTGTATCTGGGGACTGTTGTGGTGCGTGGCACCAGGGATGGACACAACCTTGTGGTCGAGCCTGAGGCTGGATTGAGTGTGAAGCTGAGAGATGGGGCCAGACACAGGGTACGCACAAGGGTTGTGCTGATCATTACCTCTGCCTAGGCAGCACTTCTCCATCTCTGAGCTGAGGCTGAGTACAGCAGGTTGAACACGTGCTGCTGCGAGATGCTGGGACCTGGAAATCTCATCTTGTCTGAGTTCATCAGTCCTTCCGATGCGGAGCGCTGAGTGGAGAGTCCCTGAGGAAGTGCTAGCACGAAGACAGATTGATGCTCTCAGAAATAGGCTGAGGGAAGTCACGACTCACCACACAATTGCTTTTTTCTGCCTGTCAGCTGCAGTAGAGTGTAGGGCCCACTCAGCTGTGCTGCTGCTCCTTCTGCCTGTGGCAGGGGCTCAGCTGCAGGGCAGGCAGAGCTGCGCTCGCTGGGCTCAGGGCCCTGTCAGGAGAGGACATTCCTCCTGGACTTGAATGTGTTTCTGAGTTTGTTTAATACAGATTTGCTGTTTTGGTGTGAAAGGAAAACAAAAAGGACAATGCATCTCCACAGAGGTAGTGTTTAAGCCTTCCTTCACTCAGGGCTTTTTTTCCTGTCCAAAACTTTGCCAGTTGGTGTCACCTCTGTGCCTGGCAAGATCCACCTGCAGAGGCCCTACTAAGGCACATGGAAAATAAAGATGACTTGATTGGTGGTAACCAACACAGTTTCACCAAGGGCAAGTCATGCCTGACAAATTTGGTGACCTTTTATGGTAGAGTTACAGCTTCAGTGGATAAAGGAAGAGCAACTGATGTCATCTACCCAGACTTGTACAAAGTGTTTGACACTGTCCCGCATGACATCCCCGTTGCCAAATTGGAGAAAAATGAATTTAAGGGATGGACCACTCACTGGATAAAGAATTGGCTGGATGGTTGCACTCAGTGTTGTGGTCAACGGCTCAATGTCCAAGTGGAGACTGGTGATGAGTGGTGTTCCTCAGGGATCGGTGTTGGGGCCGGTGTTAACATCTTTGTAGGTGTCATGGACAGTAGGATTGGGTGCACCCTCAGCAAGTTTGCAGATGACACCAAGCTGAATGGTGGAGTTGACACGCTAGAGGGAAGGGATGCTATCCAGAGGGACCTGGACAGACTTGAGAAGTGGACCCGTGCCAACCTCATGAAGTTCAACAGTGCCAAGTGCAAGGTCCTGCACCTGGGTCAGGGCAATCCCAAGCATAGGTACATGTTGGGCAGAGAATGGCTTGAGAGCAGCCCAGAGGAGAAGGATTTGAGGGTGTGCATTGATGAAAGATTCAACATGAGCTGGCAATGTGCACTTACAGCCCAGAAGGCCAACCGTATCCTGGGTTGTGTCAAGACAAGTTTGACCAGCAGGTCGAGGGAGGTGATTCTGCCGCTCTGCTCTGCTCTTGTGAGACCCTACCCCAGCACAAGAAGGATGTGGAGCTGTAGGAGCAGGTCCAGAGGAGGGCCACTAAGATGATCAGAGGGCTGGAGCACCTCTCCTATGAAGAAGGGTTGAGGGATCTGGGCTTGTTTAGCCTGGGGAAGAGAAGGCTCTGGGGAGATGTCATTGTGGCCTTCCAGTACTTGAAGGGAGCATATAAACAAGAGGGGGAACGATTGTTTACATGGGTTGATAGTGATAGGACAAGGGGGGTGGTTTTAAACTAAGACAGGGGAGATTTAGGTTCGATATTAGGAGGAAGTTCTTCACTCAGAGGGTGATGACGCACTGGAACAGGTTGCCCGGAGAGGTTATGGATGCCCCGTCTCTGGAGGCATTCGAGGCCAGGCTGGATGTGGCTCTGGGCAGCCTGGTCTAGTGGTTGGTGACCCTGTCCATGGCAGGGGGATTGAAACTAGATGGTCTTTGAGGTCCTTTTCAACCCAGGCCATTCTATGATTTTATGAAATGGCTTTAAGCTGGAAGAGGGTAGATTTAGACTAGATATAAGGAAGAAATTCTTTACTGTGAGGGTGGTGAGACACTGGAACAGGTTGCCCCATGAGGTCGTGGATGCCCTCTCCCTGGAGGCATTCAAGGCCAGGCTGGATGGGGCTTTGAGCAACCTGGTCTAGTATATCAGAGGGTTGGAACTAGATGCTCTCAATGGTCCCTTTGAACCCGAACTATTCTATGATTCTTTCTATCAGAATTTTTTGAGATATTGCACTCTTGGAACTGTGGAGGTGTGTGTGTCTGTGTGTGAATGAAGGACCAGGGGTGGAGGTGTTTGGAGCGAGTACCTGGCTGTGTTGCATGACAACACACAGATTTCTGTAACTCGTGGTGCATGGAGGTTGTTTCCAAAGCAAACTGTGCATCCCCTGAGTGATACTGCCGTGACCAGCCTGAAGTTTGGTACTTGGTACAATGATGGTCAATTTCAAATGTGTCTCCGTATTTGAATCCACCTCATACCCAACAGAAGGTATCAAGTTGGTCTATTGTGTGTTTTATTTTGCTGTAAGAAGGGCTCCAACTGGTAGTGGAGGGAGGCCCTGGTAATGGAATTCTGTGTTTCTGAGCTACCAGCTCTGCAGGCTGGTAGGGAAGAACCATGAATTTCTTTCTCCTCTAGCATCTGTCAGAACCCGAGTATCATCTCAGCCCTGCTGAGATTCAGCATGTCCCTATGAATAACTGCACACATCTCTATCTGCTTGCCTGGAGAGGTACTAATGAGGCCCCATCTGTCTGCTTTGCAAACTCCAGCTGTGTCTGCTAAGCAGCAAAGAAGGTCAGGGTGGATGTGCAAGGCTAGAGTAGTAGAACCTAGCAGGACTCTGAAGCAATGCAGTCCTCCTGCCTGACCCCTGCCCAGCTCTGTCCCAGGGCAGCAGCAGTGTAGGGTTGGGGTGCTGCAGCCAGGGCAGGACAGGAGCCCTTGGCTGTGGGATCAGGGTAGAGGCTGAAGCCATAAAAGTGGAGGCTCCTTGATCTCCTCCACACACGTGCACGTGATTAAATTCGCTCTCTGACTAGAGAGCTGGGTTCTTTTCCAGTACTGTTCTGTTCTTACTGGTCCTGGACCTCCATGAGTCCTGCTAGGAAGGTGAATTACCAGGTAGGCATCTAAATGCGGTCGGCAAAACAGACTTCAGATGACATCTGGTAAAACAGGGCAATCTTCTCCATGTTCCATGCAGCACAGAGCATGCTGCTCTGGCTTTCTCTGATTTCTAATAGTCCCCAGTGGCATTGTTGTAGCACTTGTCCTGCTGGAAGTGGGCAAAGAGTTGTTCTCTGGGAGTTTGCCTGTGCCCTGTGTTGAAACAGACTGGTTGGAAAGGCTGTCTTAGTGCAGGAAGTGCAGGGCGGAGATCTGGTCGCTGGAGTTCCTCTGCCTCAGAACACACCGTCCAGATGCTGCAAAGTCCAGCGCTGTTTCTGCCTCATTCAGACCAGGAAGTTGCTTTGGCCTTTCCTGTTTTTAGTCCTCTCCTCCATCTTGGCTGGGGAAGTGGCACTTCCAACATAGTGAGTCTTAGTGAGCAAGAAGCAACAGGGCCTCTGGATTTGGGTTTCGTGATGAGTTCATAAGCAGTTATCTGTACTAGGTTTGGTTTGAGCCCAGCCCTGTGGTCAAGGCACAACAGGGGCAACCTAGAGACTTGGGTTTTCACCTTCATTTTTGGGACAAGTCACTTTCCAGATCTCTGACATTCCTTCTCTGCTTAGCAGGTGCAGTCCTTGCCTGCATGTCACAGCACATTGGACCACATGTTTCTGGATTCATCTCAGTGCTGCTGCAGATGTGAGAAACTGAAGGCTCAAAGTGAGAGATGTGATTATGAGGATCTTTGGCATCTTATCCTGTTGTTTTAGGATGGGGAGTGGGTGCTGGGAGCAGACTTCCATGCTTGTTTTCCATGGTGCTGTTTGTTCCAGCAAGTCTGCTTCTGCGATGCACTGCTGCAGACAGAACCCCTTGGTACTCTGCTGGCGTGGAGCCACTGCAGATGGCCTCAGGCCCTCCTCAACTCACAGCTTCTCAGGAATATGTTCTGGGGACAGGCAGGAGCTTTCCAGCAGCTTTATGCAGTGCTGTCTGAATCACACAATAAACAAGTCCAAACCCTATTATTAGACTTTGGAAGCTGCTGCCTTAGAGACAGGTTTGCTTATAAATATCCATTATTTTCTCTCTGGCTCTTCACTGGGGAAGCTGGCAAGAAAAAGAGATCTCTGCTTTTCCAGAGTCTGGCTGTCCCTGGTGTTGTTGCTTCTTTCTACCTGAGCTCATCATCCTCCCTGTTCCAACATCCCGAGTTCTGGCTTTGCTAATGAGACATCTGCTCCAGTGTCAGCAGGGTGGCAGATGCCACCTATTTTGGAAGGGGACAGCACAAGCAGTGAGTGACTGGACTGAGCCCTTGCCATGGTCATTGTAGTGTATTGGTATGTAAACCAGCTGCTTCGGTGGCTACAGCAGGAGTACTTGGTCTTGTTCCATGCTCAACTTCAATGCTCTGCAGCGCTGAGGAAGCCCTAGAACCTCCTGAAGCAGGGATGCCTTGGCTGGGGAGGGACAGATCTAGGACTTGCTCGAAGCCAGTGGAAATGCCAGCTTCAGCTAACTCTGCAGCAGCGCGCTGCACTGCCCAGGCTCTCTCACGGCATGAATAAATCTGGTTTAATGGGACTGCTGTCGTATTGAAGGCTGTGAGCAGTCCCCATCCCAAGCAGCATCTTCTCCTCATACAAAACCTGTACCCAGCACAGATCCCTCCAGCCTTTCTATGCCCTGTACTGCTGCTCTTCTTTCCTCTTTCAGTTGTCTGGTGTGAGTACCTGTAGCTGCAGGATGCTTTATCTTCCCTTGCAAAGATAGTCTCATGTTTGGCATTGCTGCAGGGGCTTTGATTGAGCTTTCTGTCAGAACCCAGAGCTCCCCTTCCTATCTATGCTCAAGTAAGTGCTCTGCTGTACAGAAAAGCCCCAGAGCTGCTCAGACTGTGCCCTTTGTTGTTCTCTGTACAAATGGGTAGATGTAGAACAGCCATGACATGCCAGAGGCTTGGAGGAAGGGCAAAGGAGGTATTCTTAAAGTAATTAAAGAAATAGCGAGCTCTGCTCCAGTGGACGTCGCTTTTAGAGCTGCGGGGAGCGCTGGTGTAGGAGCTAAACTCTCAAAAGCATTTCTCATTCTCTAGGCGACTGCCATGCAGCCCTGCATCACCTCTGTTTCCTCCAGCAGGGCCTGGCAGAACAGATGATGCATGCCCAGCCAGGCCGTGGAGACTGTGCTGCAATGCAGTGCTTGGTGGGTTGCCATGCTCTTCACCCTACAGCTTTGCAAACAGCTGCATCCTTGGAGCAGGGAGGAGGTGAGGGGGAAGAATTGTTGCTGTGTGTTTCAGTTTGGGCACCTGTACATCTGTGTGCTGGGGCCCACTTCTCACAGACCTCCTTCGCCTGCAGAGAGCTCCTCCTCGGAGGTGTGCTCAGAGAACATGCAGGCTTTTCTCCTCTGACACAGGGCCTAAATGCAGAAGGTACTGGACGGAGACTTGAAGGAGATGAGGTGCTCAGGTCACTCAGCAAGCAACACTACGGAGATGTTGAGAGACGTGTGCAACTCTCTAGCCTAAGCAGGGTGGCAAGCAAGCACAGACCAACAGCTTCTGAGCGGAAACAGTGATGCAGGGCTATAAATATGTGCCTCAGGCTTGCTGGTGCATACCAGGGAGTGGTGGAAGTGAAAGAAAGCAGAGGGAGGATGTACGGATACAGCATTAGGAGCAGTCTGTGACTTTCCAGCTAGGATTATACAGGAGGAGTGGGGGAAGGTGTGGATATGGAAAGACACGTAGGAAAGGAGGAGGTGTAGCAGAGAGCTGTGCTCATGAGAGGAAGTTGGTTGGCTGAGATATCTGAGAGGAAGACAGACTGTTCAGAGGAAAACTTAATTTTCTGTCAGCTTCCAAACGTTTTTATGATCCTTCAGCTCTTCCTGCTTTCTATGCAGCATCTTTGGCAGACTTGTGGCCACCTACGTCTCTCAGGGATGGAAACAGCAGTTTCCAAATGGAGAGAAGAATAAACCTGTTATCTTAGGCTGACCTGTCTCTGGAACCTGTGACTGGAAGAACTCATCCAGAAGTGGGGTTGCAGCCAGCATGTGGGAACTTCTGCTTTCAGACCCATTCCTCCCTTCCAACCCCTCTGGTCTGGGACCCTGATGAGCGTGAGGCTGGAGGGCTACTGGGTTCAGCCAACTCTGGGGTGCTGCACAGGTAGGCACAGCACTCTACCTGAACTCCTGCAATTGGTTGAGAAGTTCAGAGCATGTTTGTGAGCATGTTGAATCCTTGTGCAAGTTGGACTGCTGCCTGGAGTGGGAGAACCCTGTACAGCCTGAAGAGTGTGTACAGTGCTTCCCAGCTTCTACACGCTGCTGATAGCCAACCCAGGTGGGGCAGGAGGTGGAGGTGCTGAACAGACACGGAGTGAGAAAGTGCCCGATGCCATCGCACCGAGAGCTGCCCCCCTCCCCTGCTTGGGGGTTACCAAGCGTCCCTGCACCTCTGTGTGCAAGAAGTGAGGAGAAGAACCAAAGCCCTCTGTTCTTAAAGCAACCTAGAAAGATGTCCTGCCTAATTGGGATTCTTTCTGGATCACGTTTCCTGTGAAGAGTTTACACTTATTGACAGATAAACCATTATCTGTAAGAGAAATGCATGATTAATTGCTTCCTTTCAGTTAGGCTCCCTGTCCTCTATCTTGCAGAATTTGCTGACAAATATGTTCTTTCTGTTGGTCCAAAACGAATAGTTGTTCTCATACAGGGGCTGGTGTAAAAGCCAAGGCTGTCCTGGTCTTTCCCAGCAAGAATGGCCATGGAGATAGGAGTTGCTGGGAGGAACACAGGCAAAAGGGTGGTGGAGGACTGCATGTGGACAGTGGTACCTTAGGCAGGGGAATGGATAATCTAATTTGTGTGAGAATGTGGAGGACAAGGCAGAACTGCTCACTGTAGGACATTTTTTTCTTTTTTTTTTTGACATAATACAAATACTGTGTGATTTCAGTCTCAGCATATATTTCATAGTATTTGGGCAAGGAGGTATTTTCTTCTACTAACAGGCAAAGAAAAGATTACAAGGTGTTTGCCAACAGACACAGGGTTAATAGGATTGCCTCTTAAATATCAGTTAAGGTCTAATATGCCTGCTGCATTAATGATTTATGGGAATAGCAGCATGCATATCTGAGCTCTCCTTGTGAGAGGGGCTATGGTGCTTATGAGAGCTGGTTGGCACCAGAGCTTTGTTACAACCCCAAAAAGCTATCCTTTGTCTCTCTGACAAATACCACAGAGGACACTCCCAATTACACAAGTAAAAGACTGAAGAGTTCATAGATGCATTTCTGTGTGGTCTTTGTACCTAGCCGTGGGCTGATGAAAACTGTTGACATGTTTTTGTGCTTGATCTTCGTGCTTCAGATCGCTTTGGCCAGGTCTCCATCAGTTGGCTGAAGTGCTGATGGCACTTGGACAGTAATTGCTGCTATGGGAGCTGGTGCTGGCAAAAACGGAGTGGTGGAATCTATTGAAGGGACTCCTTAAGAGAAGAGGGTAGATCAGTATCTGGCATCTCCACAGGAGGAGCTGAGTTTGGTTTCCAGCTGGGCACTTGTGGTTTCTGGCCATCTGTTCTAATTCTGTGGAATTCCTCCCTGGTTGGTACAGGGAGTTGAGTGGAGAACCCAGCCCTATTTACCCTTGGTGTCATGTGAGTTGCTTGTGTGTTTGCAGCTTACTTTCTAGAGGCTACAGACAGGCTTGGAGATGCTTTTGTTCATGAACAGAGCCTTTGTGCAGCTTGGACCTCCAGTACCACTTCCCAGAAATATTCTCTAAGAAATTTCCTTGTAGTGTTTGTTAACCCCAGTGTGCTTACTGACCTGTGTGGTCACCTCTGTGCCAGATCCACCTCCGGCAACAAGGAGGATGAGCTGGGTTTTTCCTGTCAACCAGTCAATATTTGTTCTTCCATGCAAGCTGTTAAAATGCTGTTGCTCTCTTGTTTTGGTGTTTGTTTCTCCTGTCTTGCTGGAACATTGCCTCAAAGTCTCCCACATTGGCAGATCTTGTTTGTGCAGCAATGACAAGTGAGTGTTCATAGAAAACAAGGTTGTGGGAGCCTTCCAATGGTTGCCAGGCCATGTTTTCATTTTCTGTTTTCATTTTGTGTACGGAGCATTTTTCAGACCATCTGTTTCCAGAAAGGCTGGAGTTTGGGAAGAGGAAGCCTCAGGATCATTTATTTATTCAGTCCCATGGCAAAGTCTTGGTTTCACTAAAATTCTTGAGAAAATTCCTCTTGAATCTAGAGGTGTTTATTTGCATCATGCATTATCAGCATGTAGGCATCCCAGGCCTGTTTTGGCCATTCTCACCACTCCCATTTCCTCTATGCCTTTCTGTGCTCTATCCCTGCAGCTTGAGTCTGCAGTCCTAGTGTTCCCCTGCACCTCCAAGGAAGTACCTTGAAATGATGACTGAACTTATAAGGAGTGAGATGGCATCACTCTGCTGAAAATGTTGAGTCAGTCTGTGCTGAGGGCAACAGGACAGCTGTCTCCTCTGTCCTCGAGTGCCAATCATGCTGGATGTGAGAGTCCTCTTGCTGAGTTCCATTCAGCCAAGGCAAGAGTTTTATGGAGGTATTTCCACCTTAGATTGAGCAAAATTAAACTGGCGGTCCTCTTCCACCTTCCTCTAAGAATTCGAGCATAGTTTTGATTTATAGTCTTAGCATTATGATGTATTTGCTGCATGGAAGAGTCTGTGGTGTTGGAAGGATCTACATCCTTGTAGCAAAAATGCTAAGTCAAGGCCCGAAGCAGTGATGGAGCACCTGGTGGGAAGGCAGGGCCAGCCCAGGGGAGCTCAGGTGCATGCAATGTACCTGAGTGATTGGAAGGGGTGGAGCCAGGATCCACCCCTTCCCAGACCTCATTTAAGGGTTGGCAGTGGAGGCAAGGGGATCTTGCTGGAGATCTCTGCCTACCTGAGGCCTTCTAAAGGTAAGCAGCTTTTTTCTGTTGTTTCTGTGTCCACAGCTGCTGCATTTTAGCATACCCTCACTTGATGCAGCCAAGGACTTTGCTACTCTGCTATTGTTGCCGCATTTTCCATTGCGTTTCAGCATTACTGTCCTGAACACGGTGATAAATAAAGCTCTGTGATGCCAATCCATAATTCTCCCACACTGACATCATCTTGGCAGGACACTGAGGCATTCCTGTTCAAAACCCTAGGGCACACATGGTTTTTCAGTCATGTTTATTAAAGCTGTTTCTGTGTTATGCTCTCCTACAGAAAGGGAAGGGGTCCTCAGATTTTGAGATGAGCTTGGGCCTTGCTGGGATAGTAAACAAGCAGAGATATCCTAAATTTCTAGAAGCTCTTTTGAACATGCCTGAGCAGATTGGTGCAGGTGGATTTCCACTCTGGTGCCATGTTTCTGGCAGCTGGGATGTAGGCTAGCTCCCATTAAGAAGTCCTATATCTAGGACTAGCATTGCACCTATAATTTGCTGAAGCAGAATGGTTAGGATGTTCTGGAACAGCCACTTCAAGTACTGGGGGTCAGTTCTGGCTGCATTTTTCTACATCATCAGATCCTTGGCATGTGCACTATAACTATGCTAAGCTGGGCTCTGGTGGTTACTGTCCATGCTTGCATTACTTACTTGCAGGGTAAAGGTATCAAGGATGCTCTCTAGCAATAGTTTCTTGGGAATCCTGATAGGAAAATCTTCTCCAAAGCCCTGTCTTAATTGATTTTTTTTATGTTTACATCGCTTGTTTTACCACTGCAAGTCCTCGCTGCAGAAATCCTCTCTATTTTCAATTTTTGTGACACTCAGTTTCACCATTATTGCAGTTTTCTATAATCTCCAAGCACTTTTTAAAGAGAGGAATGGCATTTGCTGCCCTTTCTCTTGTGCACTCACTTTCGTTCACTGCCTTTCTCGTTCACTGATAAGAAGCTCGAAGATCTTTGCTGTGCAGATCACTCAGTTTGTCAAAGAATTTGGCTGTGGTAAGAAACTTTTCTTCTCTCCTAGTAGGGGAAGACAGCATGGTCCTTAATTGCATTCTGTAACGTAGCCAAGTGAAATCTATCTTTATGGCCTTAGAGCTGAAGGCAAAAAAAAATCCTCTCCACTGGTCCCTTGTGCTCTGCAGTTCCTGACTGAATGAGGCTGCTTCCAAGTCTTCATCTCTCCTGAGGTTTGTAACTAGTAGGGCGGTTAGCTTGATGGAGGACATTTAAAGCTCATGTGTGTAGGAGAGCACCACAGTGGTTTGGAAAGTGATTTGTGCTAGTTTGCCTTTATTTAAAGTCTATGTAGGCAACTGTAGTGGAAATGCTGAGTCAAGGCTTGAAGCAGTGATGGAGCACCTGGTGGGAAGGCAGGGCCAGCCCAGGGGAGCTCAGGTGTGTGCAGTGCACCTGAGTGACTGCAAGGGATGGAGCCAGGATCCACCCCATGCCAGGCCTCATTTAAGGGTTGGCAGTGGAGGCAAGGGGATCTTGCTGGAGATACCTGCCTACCTGAGGCCTTCGAAAAGTAAGCAAATTTTCTTCCTTTGTTTCTGTGTCCATGGCTGCTGCATTTGGGCTTGTACTCATTTGCTGCAGCCAAAGACTTTGCCACCCCACTATTATTGCTATATTTTCTATCACATTATAGTGTTACAAGAAGGCTGGAAAGTGGTTTAGTGAGAGGAAGTCTGAATTTCTCTAAGGGAAAATCATGGATCCTTTTCAGGTACTACTTATTCTCTTGCAGAGGAGGGAGGAGATTAACACTCATCCGTCCCCAAAGCCATTGTGTCATAGTTTTGTCTTTCAGTAGTGCAGTTGGGAATATCTTTCCCTAAACCTGTTAGAATATTAAGAGCCCCGTTAGGCTAAATTTAAGAAATCCGTGATGAACATTTACAGCAGCAGCAGGGCAAAGTGAAATAGCCATTGTTCTTGCAGCTGCGGAGTACAGAGTTCTCTTCTTGAACAGCTACTGTTGCTGTGACTGCTTTATTGCAGAGAGCTGGTATACAACAGCATTGAAAACAATTTCACAAGCTAAAAAAAAATCAACCTCCAATGCTTGCTTCCTTCTAGCCTCACAGGTTGGAGGGGAATGGATTCTCCAGCTCTTGCATGTGTACAGGGTAAGGCAGTAACTGAAGAAATGCTGTGGCATGTTTTCCTTGAAGGCAGACTTTTGGCTGGTTACATTCCTCTGACTGATGATAATTTACAAAGAGTGAGTGGAATTTTTCAGGGGACTTTAGTTTGACCTGGTAGCGCAGATGTGAAAGGTTGTCTTGGAGCCTCTTTGCTCACTGTGTCTAGGGTATGACCATGGAATTAGGTACTGTGGTAGCTGTTTCAGTCAGGCTCTGTGAATTCAAGTAGTTTGTTCTTTTACCTCCAGGTGGAGGGAAGAGGTGAGGAACTTCTAACCCTGTTGCGCTACTCATTTCACATGTCAGTAAGGTTGGGTTTGCAGTTCAACCTGTGTCCTTGAATCTCAAGGTCTTGTTCCAAATCCTCTTACTAGAAGAATGAAGAGAACCATATCAAAGGGAGGAAATGCTCTCTTTGCAAGGAAGGGTGAAGTATAATTTATTTGTATTTGCACAGCTCTTTGTGGTGGTGGGTAGAAAAGTTTAAGTTTCCAACACGAGCTCCTTTTGAAAGGTGTTTCCCAGTGTGCTGCCTGGAGGGGAGGCATCTGGTACTTCCACGTTAGTAGGGAAGTATAGCTTAGATGGGGCCAATCTGTAGTAAGGCGAGAAGGGCCTCATTGTGTATGCTCTGTGCCTCTGAATGCTGGCACGTACCTGATGAGAGCTCCTGGCATCTGTCTCTGGAGCGTGGCCAGCAGTGCACTTTGTGCAAGGTGCAGCGCAGGAGATATGTGGGTCAGCGGCTGTAAGTCTGGTGCTTTCTGCAGCAGTCCAGCTCCCTTAGATACTTACAAATGTGTTACAGATAAAAACAAGCAAGTAATTGCCTAATCCAGAGGGGAGAGCAGGTCAGGGAGGCAGTGTGAAGAGAGGGTGTTACTGTCTGTGTGGGGGAGCTGAGCCACGAAGGCTGCAGTCTCCAGCAAGTGTAGTGAGAAAGCAAACACAGGTCTCTGGAGTCCCAGCCTGGGGCTTTCTGGCTCAGGCTGTTCTGTGTTCTGCTGAACCCCAGGCCCTGCACTGCAGAAGGTAGCAGCACAGAGACCGAATGCTTGCAGGAGGGTGGTCACTGACTGGGTTGGCTGTAATCAGGGAAGCAGGAGTGCAAAGTGTGGGGGCCAGTAACAAGCAGAGCACCTCAGGAGTCAGATACTGGGTCCCAGGAAATGCTGAATTTCTTTTGGAGGGAGAAATGTCAGAGGTGTTTGTTTTATTACTATTGTGGCAGTGAGATTAAGTCTTGTTGGGTAAATGCTCAGATTTTGCATTCTGTTGGGGAAAACCTTGCCTGAAAAAGGTGTCTGCGGGTTTTGCACACATCAGGCTGATGTCAGCCTCCCACCAATGTGTTTGTTGACCGTGACTGCTTACGCAAGTACAAGGGAGAGCAGCCCTATCTCTGCTGGGATTTCTACATGCTTTGAAGGACGCTTCTGTTAAGAAAGTAATGTAGCTAAAAGCCAGCTCCTGTGCATAGCATTGCCTGAACAGAAAAGGCAGGGAAAGAGAGGAATGAGACCAATTCTGAGCCATGCCTGACAGAAGACTGCCCCTGTATCCCACAATCTGCTTTGTGTGAGAAAGGAGTTGCTGACCTGAACCTTTGGACAGAATGGCAAGCACTCTTGAACAGCTCCACTTCCAAAGTCAGCCCTTCCGCAAAGACATAGCATGAAATCCTTGAAAACTGAAATGAGAGCTCTGGCCTATCTTCCCAGTGGAGTCAGAACTCTGCTGCTGAGGGCCTGAGCTTTTCTTCTGCCTCTAAGAGGGTGTGTTTCAGCCACTGTGATCATTTAGCTTAGGTGAAGATTCTTATTAGTGACTGGCTGATTTGTTACCTGGGCAGTAAAACAGACACGCATTGTTCCTCATAGAGAGGAAATGAGAAGTGTTTCTTAGAGGCCGCCATGTCTGTTGTTGGCTGTGTTGCTGGGCACTGACATCATTCACTGAGCAAGTGCTGGGTGAAGGATCTGCTGTTAAAAGAAACTGTGTCATGGGAATGGATGTTTCTTGCAAACATTTTAAAATGACATTAATAATGACTGAGAAATTTAAAACTTTCCTCTGCCTGGGGCAAAGCCAGAAGGGAATTTGCTTTCCAGGGCTGGAAATTGTGGCTTAGAAGGCTCAAATTTTTGGGATACTGGAGTCCAGAGAGCTTATCCTTTTGGGTTGCCTGAGTATTGACTCCTGCAACTTCCCTTCAGGCAGGACAATGCTTTTAGACCATTGCAGAGAGGAAACAGAGGTATAACAAGCTATGGGCCTGTATTACCACGGAAGCTGGAGTCACTAGGCAATTCCCAAGTAAGCCATTCAGTATTGGGTCCAGCAGCTTTCAGAAATTCCCAGAAAGTGATGTGCCTGCCAACGCATTCTGCTGGGAACTGACAAGTTCCTCCACCAGGTCCTCAGCTGCTGGCCTACAGCACGGGATCACTGCTTCAGAGCTGTGTCAGCACGCATATGTCTCCTTGCCTTCATCTGACATTACCCATGCTTCTTGATTAAACTGGGGGGGAATTACCGCACCTTCTCCAGGGAAACCCTCGGGAACATGTAGCTGCATCAGACTGGAGTGCTGTGCAGCAGTGGTGGCATGGAGATCTGCTGACCTCACCCACAGACTCACTTGTTGGGTATTTTGGTGTGAACGTAGGAATACCTTTTGTGCCTGGTGGTAAGCTTTCTGCTAACAAGCAATGTTTTATCTTCATGATCTGTTTTTCCCACTTAGATTTTTGAAACCCCTTGGAGTTAGTGTTGAGTTCTTGGATGTTTTATTTTGTTACAGATGGGAGCCTTACTTAGTTTTAAAGACACACTTTTACCTTTCTATGCTTACAGGCAGCAGACTGCATAGTACTGTCTCCTAAATCCCCTCTGACAGGACTGATCCCTCCCAGCAGATGTTTCAGCCCCACCTACTGTGAGGCTGTGTCATGGTTTGGCTTGGTTTGGCCTGGTTCCATGACAAATATGGACAATCCACAGAACTGCAGCATTAACCCTGTAACTCCCAGTGCACTGCATGATGTTATGATGTGGAATACCAATGGCAAACCATAAAACCGTGACAGGCTGAGGCCGACTTTGGAAGCGGGAAGAAGGACACCATGGAACACTAAGCGCAGCAGCTGGTCCTCGGTGCCTGAGTTGACTGTTGGCAGACAGAGGTCAGATGCTGCTGGTGTCAGTTGCCTCTCCTCTTAGGAAGTGTTTTAGTTGCTTTTCTTTCTGTTTAGATAGGCCTGAATTGGTGCTGGTCCATTAACCTCTCACCTGCTGCCTTCACTTCTGAAAAAAGCACTGTGTTTTGAGAGAGCTGGAGAAGTGTGTTCTGCACTATTGCTGGGTGAATCCCAGCATGACCTAGGTCCCATGGCCTCTGCTGGCTTTGGGGAAGCTTTTGCACAGGAACAGTGCCTGTGAAGGCAACCCTCTGCCTTTTTTTCTATTTTGTGTACCAAACTCTGCATGCCAGCATCACGCTCCAAGGGATGCTCTCTATAGGCGAGGGCATTTGGTCACAAGGAAGAACCTTTTATTTGCATTATAGTTTCTCTTCCTGCAGCTCTCCTTCATGCTTGCTAAAACTGATGTTTGAATTAAGTCAGACTCACACCTGTGTCTTTGGCACCACAAAGCTGCTGGCACAGGCTGTGCTTGGAGAGACAGCAGTGGCTGAACTACACCCATGGCTCCTGCAGCCTCAGCCTGGCTCCAGTGTTGTGCTGTGCTTGTGCACCCTCCTTAGAAACCCTCCTTGCTGGACATTGTGAAGACCTGCCAGGTCTGTGGTAACATATGGTTCCTGGTATCCTATGGTCAGGTAACAGTAGCCACTGCTCCACCTTCAGGAGGGATAGGATGCCCTTGTTCAGGTGTGTGATTTAATTTCAGAAGTGTGGGTTGCTGTGGAAGAGCGAACAGCTGCTAAGTACAGGTCCTTTTCTGGGCCAGCTGACCTGGGATCTGCTTCCCCATGCTGCTTTGTGTCCGGATGCCTGAGCACTGTGTAGTGCAGGAGGTCTGTCTGCTCATAACGTAGGCTTCCCTCATCCCCAGTGACCCAGATGGGAACAATGAGCCACAGAGAGCTGCAGTAAAGCTGCCAGAAGCTGCTTTCCCCTCTGAGTTTTTCCAGGCTTATTTTTAGGCAGTTTACATTTAATTATTTTGAAGGAAAAAAAATTGCTGTTGTGGCTTCTAAGAAACCATTGATGTAAAAATCGGCCCTTTTAAAGACTGGTATTCTGGGACACATACTCCGGGGAAAGATGAAAATCTGGGAATGTCATGCCAGGGCTCTATGCAACATGTTCAAAATACTGCAAAAATGCATGGGGATTTTGTACCCTGCGTGCTTTTTATTATTTAAGTCTCAGCCCCCAGCTCCAAGTCAGGGGTGACACACGTTAGTTGCCTATTGTCTGCTCTGTGGGAGCCCCATGGGTGCTTTCTCGGGGCAGTTCCATGGCTTATGGCAGGTGCTGGGACTGCCCCAGGTTCCTGTGGGTGCTGGGACTGCTGACCCTCAGTGAGGGGCTCTCAGGGTATTGGCTCTCAGAGTCCATCCTGCATGGAGCACTAAATGCAGCAGCCTGTTGTCAGCCATCAGCATTTGGGATACATTTTTCTGAGGAGCTGACACTCGTCTGATCTCTTTAGGCAGGCAGTGCTGAGTCAGAGCTTTGGCCTGTCTTCAAATATGTGATTACTTTGAATAAACATTAATAGGGCAAGGTGAAGTGCTGGGACCCACAAGTATGTCTGTAGGGCTTGAGGTTAAGGACCAGGGTTAACCAGAAGGGCCAAAGGTCAGCTCGCTGTGGCTCTGGGAGGAGGTCAGGGCCTTGTGAATTGAACTGCAGCTTGGCATCCGAGTGAGTGTGTGACAACCAGAGGTCTTGGAGCAGCCTCCAGCCTAATGGCCCCACTGGGCCAAGCCTGGTGGGCCTATATGGTGCCGAGGCCTGTGTTCTTGGCAGCAAAAGGGGATGTGCTGGTTCTGTCCCCAGCAGGAGCTCTGCAAGCTCTCTCTGCCTTCCTGAGAAAGAGTTTGCTCAGTGCCCAGTGGGTTAAAGGTGCTTCAGAACCTTCCTTGGCTCTGTGCTATAAATTACCCTCAGTTTCTGATAGGCAGCATGGCCTGGGCAGATGTGTTGGTGTAGTGATGGCCCCAGGGATGTCCTGGCACAGGGAGCGGACAGGACATGGCTGTGCCTCTAGCTCATGTCAGCGCCCTGATCCCTGTCCGTAATTCATCATCTCTCCAACAGCCCTTTGTGCAGTTCCCATGGTGTGAACAGTGCTAATGGGGTTTAGCCGCCAACTGGCAGCATTAATAATAATGTCCTCCTGCTTTTGCTTATAGCACATGCTACCAGGGAGGTTAGAGCCAGGTTCTGTGCATGTCGGGTAAAGTGCGGGCCCCCTACACCCCAGGGACTGATGTGCTCGGAGCTGGGCACGCTGCTTGCTGGCAGGCCTGCAGTGCTCACTCAGAGGCCTGCTCAGCTCTGCAGAAGCTCTCAGCTCCTGACTGCCCAGAGGAGCAGCAGTGTGACCTTGCCAAGTGATTAATGTGTAAGCTGTTAATTGCAAACAGAATGGCCCATGCTGGAATGGGGCAAGCAACCTCCTGACTGCTGGGGCTTTTGCCATTTGGCACGTGTCACAGTACCCACTCAGTAAATAAGCTGTATGCTGCTGTATTCTGTACTTTCAAAAAAAGAAATAACAAGATCTGAGAGGGTCAAATACTTTATTTTTTTTAGGGAGTGGAGGTCTTAGAGAATATTTGCTGAATCTGGTGCAGTATTTTCCATGCAAGCAGACACATGGGCCTCCCAGAGAGCCCTGCAGCACAGTGCTCAGCAGGCTCAGCTTGAAAAGGTAATGCCTACCCAAGTGATTTCGGTACATTGTATTTACCCTATTGACGTCAGCAGCTGCATGGTCTCAGCTTCTCTCTGCTCTCGCAGCTTGCAGGAGAGAAGCTGCAGAGGGC
This sequence comes from Numida meleagris, assembly GCF_002078875.1. Classification (NCBI taxonomy): domain Eukaryota; kingdom Metazoa; phylum Chordata; class Aves; order Galliformes; family Numididae; genus Numida; species Numida meleagris. The sequence continues at coordinate 129,384 of NC_034431.1, read as the reverse complement.
TCATGAACTCTGCACGGGCACCCAACCTTTCCAGAGCTCAGCGTATAATTCTCAGCTAAGTAAATGTCCATTTGTGAGTATTTTGGGATCAAATCTCCTATTAGCTTTCCAAAATGTAACTCATTTTGCTTCTACTCTGTCAGCCACCACCACGTGGCTTCTTATCAGAAAATAAAGGCTATAGTGTTTTGGTAAGTCAGTTCAGCAGGCACTGTTCCATAAAACCATATTTATGGCATTTTTAATGGAGAAATTTTCTGCAAGGAAGTATCTTTTTGAGCGCAGAGATCTCATATCAAAACCACCATTTTTAAACCCTTTCCTAACACTGAGTGGTAGCTGTATGGGAAACAGAGCTTTCCCAGCAGGGATATTGTTTGGGATCCTTGTTGGAAAGACCTGAAACAATGGGCAGATAGAATTCCTGAAATAAGCTGGAAAGATGAAGTCTAGTTTTTGAGTCTTGTTTTCCCTGAATAGGCTTTACTAATGCCTATGCTTGTCCAAGAATAAAGGCAGATCAGTGTCTAGTGTTGTGATTTTGCTGGTTGGGCTCAGCCAGAGATAGTTTGGGCACTCCAATATTGTCATGTGGTGCTGCTGTTGTATGCTTAAGTCTGAGGTTGGATTAAAAAAAAGAACAGCTCCAGCATTCCCATTTAGCCTGTTAATGATATTTTTGGAGTGCCCATTCCAAACATACAGTAGTCTCCTGCTTCCCACACCCTGTGCTGGAGGGCTGTGTGGCCCCTGGAGCAGCGTTCCTTGCCAGGGGCCAGCTTTGTCTGTGTACCCAGTGTGAGTGTGCACAGCTGCTGACGGTGAGGGGAGGGGGCTGCTCTGTATCTTCGTCTGCGCATCTCAGCTTTGGATCTAGTCTCCTGACACCCTTTTTCTGTGCTGTCCCATGCCACTGTTTAGCTTGTATCTTCTTCCAGATACCAGGTGAAATGTTTTGACGTCAGTTTATCGGTTGTTTTCCATTCTGCCTTGGTCCCATTGTCTCTGCTATGCCAAAACAAGTGCCAGTACTATTTGCTCTTTGTGCCCCTGTTCGCTGCTGCTTTAGTGGCTGAATCTGCCTTATTTCTCTGTTCTGCTTCCCACTTCTTATTCCTTTGAGGTTTTCTGTTCCTAATTCACAGCTGATTCCCTGTGAGATTTACCCAATTAGAAATTTCTTTTCACCATATTTAATGTGAGCTTCCTGCCATCTGACCTCTCCTTCAGACATGCAGTATGATATTCTTGTCAGACAATAAGCTGAGTCAGCAGAAATTGCAGTGTTTTATTGTCCCAATGTGCAGCCCTCTGTGCCAGGCTGACCTGGTTGGCCATGCTCTCTGCATGTTGTCCTCACTGGGGTCAGGACTACAGAATCTGTGTGGCGTTGTCATATGCTCTGCAACTCTGCAAGGGGCTTAAAAGCTGTGACTCAGCCTGTAGGCCAGAACTTAGTCCAGAGGGGAGGGCTTCCTCCTGTCTCCACTGGGATAAGAAGGGCTTACTTAGCCTTTACATTTCAGGGGGAAGTGTGTCTTCCAGACATCTTGTAAGGTTAGCTGAGGCAAGCCCTTGAGGTGTGACCTTCTCTAGATTTGCTTTGACTGCTAATAGCAAACAAATATATATATGGGAAAGAATGTTCCCTTCTTCGTGTCCCATACATAGCCTGTCTGCAGTGTAGCAGGAGGAGGAGGAACAGCTCTATGCTGTGCTGCTCAAGCACCTTCCTGTCGCTGGCTGATGGCCAGGGGTAAGCGGGGCATGCAAGCAGAGCACATGTTGCCCTTATTGCTTGGATCATCATGCCAGACTGCATCAGGAGGCAGCAGAGGAGCAGAGTATCTGGGAAAGCAGCCACAGCAGATGCACTGGACCTGTCAAGCTTGGTGTACGGTTAAGGCACAGCATTTCTGGTAGCCTGAGCTCACAGTCTTGAGGCTTCTTGACACTTCTGATTCACAGGAATGTGGAAGGTGATCAGTGAATTGGTTGGTTCTGTTACAAACCAAACTCCTAGATCTGTTGCCAAGTGTTTTGTGTCCCAGTGCATCACATGAAGTGCTGCATTCAGCTGCAGCTGTTTATGACCAATTGTAGCTGAGGTCACTGAGCAATTGCAACATGGTCAGCAGAGTTTCAGTGTGGTAAGCTAGATGAACTTGCTGGGTTCTATGCTCATTTTTGCTCAAAGTGTCTTTGAGCATCATACACTACTTGCTATTGAAGAAATCCTAGGAGTCACAAGAGTTATGTTAGAGATGTCAAGGAAAGAATTCTTGAGATTTTTTTCACATGTGCACTTTTATGACCTTTCCTGTAATGTTACTGTTGTTGCAGTCCTAAGAAAGAAGCTGTGATGTAATGCTTTCCCTACTTGATCTTGTTTCTGACTCTCCCTCTATGCGGAGCATGGCATTGTGAGTTCCCACAGAGTCTCTCTTTGGAGTTGCCAAATTTTTCTGTAGGTGTAAGCTTTCTGCTTAAACTATCAGAGAACTGCTGCACTTCATTTTTAAGTTTTCACCCTCAGCAGGACTGTGGTGTAGGGCTTCAAGCAAAAGAATAAGATGAATTTTTCACTGCTTCTGCTTATAGTTGTAGAATGAAGAAGCTTCTTGTCTAAGAGGAAGGTCCTGGATTGTCTTAGGCTTAGTCAAAGTAGGCTTTTTATACCCAGATCAGGGTAAAAGGTTTCAAGGAAAGCAGTGAATGGGATGCAATTCATAAATGGTTATAACTGCTTGTATTCTCAGAGTGGGATTTCTCTTCTTAGGTCTTTCACAGGCCAGTTCTGTCCTACTGTCAAAATAGAGAAAAGGAAGAGCAGGAGAGATGAGTTTTGAAATTTCAAATTAATAAGACAACTTTAGGCCAAGTGCGAATTTTGCTACTGTTTCTGATTCCACAGAAGGAAAACTTCCACCAACTTTGCCTTGTTTTGTTATCTCATCTTAAGAAATTTTGAACGATTCTTTTGTTAGTGAGAGTACAAAGTACTGTAAGAATCTTGAGGCATCATGCTTTCCAGTCTCTGGAAAAGACTGCAGTGTCCCGTAGACTGCCTGGTTCTTTACTCTGCAAGAAACATTCACACAGCATTCCTAGGAATTAGCATTATATGATCAACATTAAACTGCTTTTGCATCACCTCTTGGGTAACTTATCCTGACTGACGTGAAACAATGACAAAACTAATAGTGGTTTTGAGAATAACTTTCCTCCTTCAATGTCAAGTCAATTCAATATACCATTGACCTTGCCAATTTTGGAGGCATGCTTCGGAAGCAAAGCAGACAATAAAAACATGCAACTTTTTCCTTTTCCTTGTGAAACTCTTAGAATGCTTTCTCCACTTGATATTGCAGACTCTCCAAGACAACTATCCTGTGTGTGTTAAAACAATAGGACGCCAACTTCAGTATAGAGAATCCAGCCTTTGCAGTAGGGGCTTGGTGGTTTGTTTGTTTGTTTGGGTTTTTTTTTGGTGATTTGAAGCTTGGTCTGTCAGAGACAAAATAACTGCAACATTATATGTAAAGAGGCTGCTAAAGAACACAAAGCATCAGAAGCCACATTAATTCTCTACATATTTGAAAATGAAATGTACGTATTCTTTATTTTGTATCAATACACTGTAATTGCTTTACAGAGTCCAGCATATCAGTTGTATGTAAATACTACAGACGAATTTACCAAACTGGAGCTCACACTACTAGTGCATTTAATCCCAAAGCAGAGACTAATCCCTCTAACTCCTTAAAAAAATACATTGAAGAACGTACCACACGCACACATATATTGCACTTTTCTCCATATGAAATTTTTACCCCATATACATCACACCAAAGTCTCTTCAAAGGAGCCTTTAATACAAGATAATAAAGCTAATAATCACTCTAACAGTAGTGTACACTGTCCTCTAATGTTAGACGTAACAGATTTGAACAGAGGAACCACTTTGAAGTAGCATGACTATGAAGTGGTGCTCAGTGGATACTCTGCTGTATTAAAAGGCATTAGAAGCCTTTTATTCTAATTGGCTAGAGGAAATTACATGAAATGTTAAGTAGGATGTTGGTTGAGGGAAACAGTCTAAACTATTTTCAGAAAATGCTGTAGCATTCCCTTAGCAGTACTGCAAAGCTCAGATGAGCTTAGACTCATTGGCACATTAAATGAATCACATAACTTGAGCAGAATTATTCTTACCATCCTTGAGTCCTAAAATGTATGTTATCATGGAGCTGAACAGGGCGAGAAGTGGTTATAGGCATGGCAGTAACCCAGCTCCTGGTGCAAAACTGAGCCTGTTGCCTCAGCTGTGTGTGTCTCGGTAACAGTTTTGGCTGCATAGTTCCTTGAGCACTAGTCTGATCTTAGAATTGCAGGATAGAAAATAAGGAATGAAAGGAAAGGACTTTGTTGCTTCCTTTTCTCTTCTGCAATGGTGAAACGCCTCATGTGTTAAGCTGGGGTGTTTTTCATCTGTTTCCTGTCCTTTTGCCAGTCATTTCAGGGGGGCATAGAGGTTTCTATGTTCTGCAGCTATTTACACTGTCAGAAAAAAACTTTAATTGTGCCACTTCCCTTCAAAAAGAAATGTCTATCTCAGCTATTTAAACAACAGCTTTCCAGCTCTCTTTATCTTGTATCAAAAAAGTAAGTAGTGTGTGGATGTGATCCCTGTTCCTTAAACTTTCCTCTGCTGATGCCTTGAGAATCATTCTGATATCAGAGGTAGAAGCTGAGCACTTAGGATTGAATTCAGCTGCGCAATTGGATCAGTACCAGAGCAGGCTATGTAGTGACAGTGATGATATCTCTAATTGGCATATACAGGAAACAAGGTACTTTCTGTCACTTGTTAAACCCTTCCCTCCTTCACAAAGCCTACAGTGCAGTGACTGAAGTCTGTTCCACAATTAAATGTGTTCTTATTGCTGTAAATGCTGGCTGGTTATTCACCTTTCTGGTGAAAGATAAGAGCGCAGCTTAGAGAACTCCTTTTTCTAGCTCAGTAGGCTCTGTGATATGACACACACTGAAGACTCAACAGATCACAAGTACTTTTTTTTCTTTTATTTTCTTCCTCCTGCTATCTATTCAACCCAGTGCTTTGCTACAGTATGTAAAAACACTAAAACATTTGTCTATCCTTTTTTAAGTGACTACATATCCTGAAGACCCAAACTGAGTTTGGTGACTACACTCTCTTTACTTGTAGTGTCAAAGTCTTTAAATTAAATTTGAAGTTTAAGTTAAATTCCAGAGAAATTTTCCAGTAAACAGTGGTGTTCTCTACACATGCCATCAGCGCAGTTTCTCCAACATTCTTTGTGCTTTAATGAATCTGCAACTGTGCTTAAAGTTTGCTCAGAAAACGATGAAACTGTCTGGCTACAAGCTTCATCTACAGGAGAATGATAGACAATACCCCACAACATTTAAAGACCTGAGATGAGCCCCAAATTAGAGGTCTAAACTTTCTGCAGATTCCTAAACAATCTTCCTATGACTAGTATCTCCTGACTGAAAGTTGTGGGGACGCAACTGCTTGTTGAATTTCATATTTGTTGAAAAAGTCAGTACAGAACAGTTCTCGATGCTAAATATTGCTGTAATACTTTCACTATTATATATACACAAACAATCAAAACACTACCAAGTTCAACATTACGTTCCACATGGTGGAACATGTACTCTGAAGGGACTTTGGCAGTAGCAAGGATATAAATGGGGTATTGTCTACTTTCTTCAGAAAAAAAGCATATAGTCTGATAAAGAACTGAAAAAAGGCACAGCACTATCACTTCACAGGGTTTTTTCTTTTTTAAGCTCATTGTTTTTAAGTTCTAAAACTGTAAATAATTTTCCAAATATACAAAGCTCAATAAACCACCAGCAATGTGTACTGCAAATTCAAAACACAGTTTGTCTGCTTGTTTTTTATGATGCCACAGAAGGTCAGACAGATCCTCTCCAGTGATCAGAACTTCTCCAAGACAGAGCTCTCCACAATGGTCTGTCTGCAGCAAGAGCTGATTTCCAACACCACCCAGGTGGATCTCTGGATGCCAATGGCTGCAGCTCTTGATCCTTCTCTGACCATTCTTCTTAGCCTCTCTCTCTGCTACCTAATTCTTGATCTTTCAGTATTCTCAGCCCCACCCAGAGCTCTCTACAAATCACTGTGGTGCCCTATGTCAGTTCCAGGTATCTTTTGACAGAGTCAGCACATTACTTAGCAAAGATCCAGAAGCTTCCCTTAGTGAACAATTAAGAATTCCTTGGCAGGCTTGGGAAATAACTGTTTATTTGCTAGCAGGAGGAAGCAGAGGCTGCCTGAGATGCCTGGTGATCTCTCAGACTTACCGTGGAGCAGTCCCAGATCAGTAGCTTAACCAGCAACTGGATGCCAAAGTGCAACTTTCCTTTAGATCCACCTCATGCTACTGCTTCAGCTCAGTATGCTACTTGCCATCAGCTCAGACCCAAATCAAGTCTGAATTTCAATGAAAACTATTGCTTTTATTGCCAAGAAGTAGAATGCAATATGCATTCATTCTCCTTTCTCCTAGCAAATGCTAGATGAATGCTGACAATACTATCAAAGTTTTTGGAAGGGGCCACTTCCTTTCTTAAAAACTCACTTTTTTTCCTCTCCTTCTACACAAACTGGTTCTTTAGGGGACCAAGCTGAACTGTCTGCTGTCTAGCCCCAGCCACTAGCAAGAGGAGCTGGTGGCCACATACTTGTAGCCATCTCCTGCTTTTTTCCAGTCAGGTGGATTTTTAGTTCCCTTGTTGATTTTAAGGGTCGAAAGCTTTAGAGCTGGAACAAAACCATAAATTCACATGCTTTTCCATCCGTCCTGGTTTCCACTCTCATGGTTGACACCCATGGTATTAATTCACCAGGACATAGCCACTGTGTTGGGGATCTACAGTTTCCATCATCTCACAATCAAAGAGTCCAGGCAGCTCTGAGAGGGTCAGTGCATCGTAGTTTGACTGTGGCTCGTGGGATGCCAAGCTGCTCTGGCTGTCAGGCAATGCTACACTGCTCTGCTGTGCTGGGTCCATGGAATACTGGCACTGGTCAGGGTAGTCTGGCTCAGAAGAGGTGACAGCAGGCAATTCACAAGTCTGATAGGAGTATTGTAAGGTCTGTGGTGGCTGCTGCACCTGAATTGGTGATGACAATCGTGATGAGCTGGTGATCGGGGAGGGTGACGGTGGCTCCAGTTGTGCCTTCTGGTAGTGAGTGAGGAAGAGGTTGTATTGCATTTGTTCCGAGGAAGGCTCCATGACAGGGCTCAGAGCCTGCTGTAGGCTGAACTGGGTTGATTGCTGCTGCGCTGATGCTGGTGGCTGCTGCTCCTCCTGGCACGAAAGTGGCATTTGACTTGACCTTGGGTATGAACTCTCAGCTATTTGCATCTGGTTAAAATAGGCCTGCAGCTGGGATTGCTTCTGGAGAAAGAGTCGCTTCTGATGCAGCCTGAATCAAGGACATAAACAGCAATTATTTTTGCCTTTTCAAGTGTTAAGGCACTGGCATTTGTGCTGCATGCACCCCAACAGTTCCAGCAGGGAGAAAAGGGCAGAACTGGAAAACTCACGGTCAACCTTTTTTATCTACTGAAATTGACTCTGTGGAACTTGTGAACTGAACAGCTGTACTTTTCCGGCTACTAAGGGAAGTGAACAAAGCTTTCCTCCCCCATATTCCTTTCATCTGAACTGCACTCCTCCCTGTGAAGTTTTATGAAACTTTATGGCTTTGACCCTCTTACAAACAGGAAGAATTCCCAACACAATGCCAGGTTACATAGCTACCTTTGACAAATTCCTGTGATATGACAAAGGGGAGGTCTCCTGCCAGCCAATTCCCAATGCATGCACAAATAGGAAACCTCCTACTGACGTATGCTGACAGCATTCAGAAAAGGAATCTATTGTTTCTCAGCTTATTTCTCTGCACAGACCTCCTAGTCTTGCAAGAAATGTACCAAGCTGCTCTGAATACTGTCAATATTGTCAGTTAAGTTCTTGGTTAGGATTAATCAGTTGTCAAGAGTGGCTGTGAGCTATAAAGCAATTCTAGATTGCATACTTCCTTGAAATCAAGTAGTAGTTTCATACTTCTGTTCCTTAATCTTTTTTTCCATAAAGTGTGTAGCTAGGTTGCTGTTTTCCTTTCTCTTTTTGGGATTCTTCTGCAAAACTCAATAACATTATCGTGTGTTTAGTATCTATTTTACTTGCTTAATAATTACCAAATGATGAGCTCATAAAAACCTTACAGCTCTTTAACTTGGCAATTAAAAGCTTGTCTGTCGTAATACATTATAACAACTATAAAGATACACTTCTCATCGATTCATTCCCTTTTCTTCCTCTACAGTAACTTTTTCAAAGGAGCTTCGCTTCTGATTTTTCGGTGACAAGAAAAGCTCTCTTTACTTTTCATTTTCTTCACTGTAAGATTATTAGGTCATAGGAACAAGGTGGGAAATGCCTAAATGAATGCAGGGCTTTCAAGCAGGTGGAAAGACATGAGCCAGATGTTCTGACTTACCATAAAAAGCACAATATATAGTAAGTGGTGGGGAGGGCAAGGGGGAAGATGAGTACAACAGTGCAAGTAGTATCTTTCTGCTGTTTCCCTTTGCACACTGGCACTAAATGAAGTGTGCAGGCATTTTCAGTCTACCTGTGCCCTAGTAGTATCACCTGACAAAGAGCTCAGAGCACAGCAATTTGCAAACTCAAGGCAGGATTGTTGTTGTTTTTCTTTAAAACAAACAAACAAACAAAAAACCCCTATGATCTTAACAGTTTTTAAGTGAAGTTTTCCTTCCCAAGGAATTCCTAAACAGACAAAGTCTGTCTCAATTCTTTCATTACTATTGAGAGTAAGGATAAGTAGCTTATCCACACAGTTTGAAATCTTACCTGTGCTCCTGTAACTGCTGTTCCAGACTCCAGGGCAATTCTTTGCAGTACAGCTGGCAAGTATTTGGAGCTTTTGGTAGTAGGGTGGGTTTCTGCAAGAAAGGTAGTGCTGTTTTAAATTGTACTTGTTCAGTCCGGAGTGCAAATGAAAGAACATTGCCTCCCCTTATGATGGTTCAAGTGTCCACCTTCATTTTCAGAAGCTGCCACTAGAGCTGCTGTCTAAAACCACAGCTATCACTGCTTATTGACTTCTACCCCTTGGAAAAAGACATTTTTGATGATGGACTGTATCATATAAGTCCGTAGAAAAATTTCTTCCCAAGTGAAAGCGAAGCTGAAAAAAAAAAAAAGGGGGGGGGAGGGGGGATTTGGAAGAGAAACAGAAAGTCCCTGGTGTTCAGAAGCTGGGTAGAGGCTCCTCAGATCCTGATGCATCCCTTTTTCAGGGTGCAACACAGATAACGTATTCATTAGCAGACACCTCAAATAGCTTTAATAACACTCTACAGTAAAAGAGCAAGTAGGAAAACTGCAGCAATACAGTCTGATTTTTTCATAATTAGGGTCAGTGTGTGACAGAAGAAACATACAGCATAGTTTCAAATTCAGCTGTTCCCTGCTAAAGGTAGCCCTTGAGGAGAATAATGGGATCTGAATGGCCGAAGATGCATGGACACAGTGCCTGACTGGGATTGGTGGGGGAGGCATGATACCTGGAGCCTCTGCTGCAAGTACTGTGTCTGTAAGCTCTGCCGTCGGGATAACACTGGGGTATGTGCACCACTAGGGAAAGTGGCTGCAGCCTCCTGCTGCTGAGGTGTTTCCTCCTGCAGAGAGAAGAAGGAAATGCTTCATCCCCAGAAAAACCTTTCCTGCCTAAGCCCCTTCTTTATGGAGTTCCCCTGACAGAGATTCTATAGTTGCTGTTTGAGTTGGATCCCGGTGTCACCTATCGCTTTCACTGCATGGTGAGCAGCCCACATTACAAAGCTCTGAGCTATCTGTGCTGCAAAATGCCAAGGGCTTACATCTGTGACTAAACCCACATTATACATAACATTTTGTGACTTGCTTGCCCTCTGATGTACTAAAAGTAAAGAGGTAGCAAACTGACTGAACTCTGAGCATGCTTTTGTGCAGCTGTCATTTCACAGCTTCAGAACTGAACACAAAAAGCTTTCTGTAGCACTTGGAAAGGACATGCACAGCACAGGGCAGCACTGGGAGAGAACACCGTGAGCACTGTGGCATGCATATGGCAAGCAAGAAATTCTTCCTTTTCAGCTTGTGGTTGTCAGACGTGAAGTTTTCCAGCAGTCAGAAAGTAACAGAGCTTTAAGAACAGCGTGCTTGACCTGGAGCATGGGTGCTTGCAGTGCACGTGTGCTGCTGGCCCATTTCATTCACAGGGGCTGACAGAGATTTCACATTCCTATTTACTGTTACCTGTTCCATTCCAAACACATAATTAGGGAATTGGCAGGAGCTATTTGGCCTTTCACAACACAAATCAAGCTGTTATCATATAGCTTTTGCTGGAGGCCAACTCTGACATGGAAGGATGTCAGTTGAGATTTGTTAAATCTGAAACAACATTCAAATTTTAATGAAATACTGGCTTTGGAAAGCTGCTGAGGTTGTCTCAGACACCATGAGAATATAAAGGCTAACCTGCAAGTACCCATTCTCCATTCTGCAGGAGCCAGAGGAGAGGAATGAGCAGTGTCTACAAGCAGCTCTCATTAGAGCCCCCAGAGCACCACATCCCCAATAGTCTGTCCCACAGCACTGCACCTGGCAGGGGAGCTGTGCTAAGGGTGGTACCTGTGCAGGGCTGGTAGCGAGGTCCTGCAGCTGGGGGGCAGCTGATGGCAAAAGGGGTTCTTCTTCCGATCCCATCTGCTCATACAGCAGCTGGACTTTGTTCAGCTCCAGGATCCCTTTGGTTCGTGCCAGATTCTGGAGGTGCTGTCTGAATGCTACAATTCCTGTAGAAGAGGTGAGCGAAACCCCTTGTCAGAAAACGAGTTACCTCATGTCTGGTTGGCACAGCAGCATGAGATTAGCTGTGGTACAGCCACAGTCCTCTAGGAACACAGCAAGTTTAAGGCCTCATGGTTACCTTGTGTGAGGGATGTGTCCGATGCTCTGCGCCCCTCCCGGAAGCTGACAGGGGAGCGGTTGTGGGCCTCACGCTTCTGGGAGGCAAGTGCCTGCATGGCAGGGTTGGCAGGCCGCAGCCCCAGGAAGGGTGCTGCGAGGGGCACCATGTCCTTCAGTGGTGGGGCATCACCCAGCAGGCCCACATTCCTCTGCACTGACCCCATGTCGTACTCTGACTCTATGCTGCTGCCCAGAGAGGAGTTTTCATCCAGAGAGTAGACCTTCCCTGTGTCAAAAACCAAAAGCCAAAATAAGGAGGAAAGCGCAGCAGTAATTCGGAAGTGCCGTGGGCTCAAGCTATCCCTGCTATTTCCTCCACTGGAGAAAATGGAACAAAAAAGAAAGTAATCATAGTGTAGTAAGTCCAGTACTGGAATGTTTTGGGGTTTTCTACAACTGGTTTTTACACAATTGCAGCAATAAGACACCATACAGGTGATGTTCAGTGGCTTGTTAAGAGCGCAGTCAGTGTTCTTGCAGAGGACCCTGATGAGATCACAGCTTGAGCTGAAAGGCTCTGTCACCTTGCTGGTTGTGCAATACCCAAGAATCTGGGTGTTTTTGTGTGCCTCTATCCTCCTCCCCCAGCACATCTTTAGGGGGATGAAGGGTTTGGGGACATTTGGTTATGTGACAGCAGCACAAGCAAACTTACAGGACCTCACCATCATTGGTACATGACCACAGCCAGCTGTTTGCTGCTCTGATTTCATACTGCCTGCTCAGCAGGTTTGGGGGCTGTGTGGAACTCATCTCATGCCTGAGGTGTGTGTGTTGTGTGTAAGGCCCATACCTGTGCCTGGCACCACCACTAGTTGGTCGGTGACCTCAGCCAGGGTGTGACGCCGCTTCCCACTGCGAGCTGCCTGCAGGGCTGCAAATGCCTGCGCAGGGTCGTCCTCTGCCTCGCCTTCCGTCTCTATTCCTTCATCAATTGAGGTTTCCATCATGCTAGTTGGCAGTGACTGGCATCCCTTCCGAATCACCATGGGAGGCACAGGATCTAGTAGGCAGCCATTTACCTAAATACCATGTAGAACAGGCAGCTTTCCATTACTTGCGCACAGCAGCACACCAAAGCGTAAGATATCTCTGCCTATCGTGGAAGCTAAAGGCAGCTTCCCTTGAACCCACTGAGTTAAGCAAGGTTTGTTGAAGAGTTGTACAAAAGAAATCTCCCAGGTGGTATCACCAGTGCCATTCCCTTGGTATTGACTCCCTAAATCTGAATACTCTTTTCCACAGCACTGAGTTCTCCAGGGCCTGCCTTTCTTATTTAAAACAGAAACAAAAACAGAAGAAGCAAACTAATTTTGCCAGCTCTGCCACAAATACAAATATTTACAGAATTATCACTATTATTGTTTCCCCTTACTATATTTACCATGTTCATTTATTGTTATCAAATAAGGGCTTCGAAAGAAATGGTCTTCTTGTATTTAATTAACTGGTGTTCTTGGAGAGCTACAGAGGCATGTTCAGGAATGATACAGTAAATGCACTCCTTCCAGCAGAAGTCCATTGGACTTACACTGCTGTTCCACAAACAGAGTCTGTGGAGCCCCCTTGTTGAATTCACACAGCTTGATAAACCTCTGAGCAACTTCATCTGGTGTGAAGTTAGCACTGCTTTCCAAACTGAAATATTGGGCCTTTCCAATCTGAAACACTCCTAGAATTACATTTCTGTATTTACTCTTTTTCTACACTTTCAATCACTTTGTCTTGAACTCTTTTGTACCTTAACTAATTCCATATGCAATTACTTTGGTGCTGAGGACTGTGGCCCATGTCATACTGTTGGCATTCTGTAATACCCTGGAAGCTCTGAGTAGCGTCCTGCTGCACAAATACTACTGCTTTGGCAGGCTCAGATTTAGCAAAATAAATATGAATGAAACAACACATTCATTTAACATAAAACTACACTACTGTAGGTGATGTTACATAAGACTGCTAAACTGTATTCAGCAAAGTTCTCTGGTATTTTGAAAACACATGTATTTGGAAAAGAAAGTTCACTGCATTAACAGTAGCTGTTAACAGATGATCCCAGTAGCAGACGATATTGCAGTTACTCCAGGAAAATATTTAAAACAGTACTGAGAAATGCTTTCACTAATTTGAGCTTCAGTATAATGATGATTTTTGCATGGGAAAATTCTACATCTGCTGCATCTATTTTAAATAGTGGCTGACATCCTTAAGCCTAATTTCTTGCACGCTTTCCATTTGTGACTTTCCCACTCAAAAGCCTTCTACTCATCTGGCAGCAGGAGCACCGGAAAGAATATTTAGTGAACTGCTGGAATAGAAAGGAGAGCACATGGGCTGTCAGCTTTTTGCAGCTTACCATGGCACGTGGAACAGAGCTTGGAAGTTCTAGCAGATGTGCTCTGTAATAGTTAGGCACTGAAATATTCCTAAGCCAATTGTGACTTGACACCTCAACCGTAGTCACCATTTATTGATTTTACTCTAGCCAGATGGCATCTACAAAAGCAGTGGGGCATACAAAATAAAGTTTGAAACGTTAATTTCCAAATCTCTTTGAACTACTTTTTGCTTTCCAGGCTGTAAGAACCCACAGATGGAGTTAGTTAAAGCAGTGGCAAGAACCAGGGCCACACTCTCAGTAACTAACCAGCAAATGAGTAATAAAACCCTCAAAATGGCAAGCCTGAGATCAGAACCCTGGCTGACAGCAGGAAAAATGCAACGTACTAAAATTAAAGTTATAATGTGATGCGATAGGAAGGAACAACACAAGTTTCACGGGAATAATACACTTCACAAATATAGTTCTTCTGAGCAATTTCCTCATCCTCACAAAAGCTGCTGTGCTGTACTACCCATGCTGCCAGCCTCATGCATTTCACTTATTCTTTGCTACCCTGCAGAGTACTGTGGCACACCTCAAAGCTGGATGGCAAAATGCATCAGATGTGGCTCCCTTCAGAATGAAGCTGTAACCGTACATTTCTGAGGCTGCAGAGCTGACATATCCCATTAGTTGAGTTCAGTTTAATCTGTTAACTGTGGAGGTGCGGGAAGCATACACACAGTCTTCCAGTCTGATTACAGAAAGCAGAACCCAGTAGATGGGACTGCAGTTTTTATGGTCTTCAGAGAAGGTTTTACGGGCATTCCCAGTTACAGGAACGGCCCAGCTAAGAGCTCTACAACCCACTTGAGATGCAGCAGTTCTAATGGGCTCTGACAGACTGGAGGTCCTGCAGGCTATTTACCATTCAACAGAAACTAACAAAATGCAACTCTTTCGGCTAGCTTATTATGAAATTGTCAGATGAAATACTACACTTAAAAGTCATTAATACCCTTAGCTGGCAATGAAAGCTTATAATTAAGGTTTCATTATACCCTCCCTTTTCTCATTTGTCTGAATTTTTGTTGAGTAGCTGAGTGGGCCACTCTAGATTTTCAGCACAAAGAACATGTAGGGAACGCAGAGTCCAGCCCCTAGTCTGGAGGATGAGCAGTGCACTGGCGGGAAGGGCTGCCAGCCTGGAGGAGCAGCCCCTGAGCCTCACCAAGCTGTACAAGGTGCAAGGCAGTAATTTAAAAGGCAACCACGTTTTTTTAGTCTTACTGAATTCAGGCACAACAGTAGGGTGAAGCTAAGGTGTACCTTCGGTGTGTTGACTCTTTCTTCTTCCATGAATGCCGTCTCTGTCTGGCAGCTGGATGGAGGGAATGAGAAGGCCTCTGCTCCCGAGGTGGGGGGAAGTCCTGGGGACCGTAACAACCTCGTGTTTTGTGAGCGCAAGTTTGCTGATGGCACCACAGCTTGTGCCTAAAAGAGATGAAAGGACTCCAAAAACTGAGCAGCTTTAGGTAGAAAACAATGTACAAAGTCACAAATTAAAAGTAAACAACACTCAGCCCACCTCCAAAGCAGAAGTCTAGAATTAATTTTCTCATTCTTGATGCATTACATTCTTAACGTTGGGAATAAAAAATAAAGTGTCATTACGCTAACTACTTATTGAAGCTGAGCACTTACTAGCAGTGAGGAAAGTGTTTGGGACTCTTTAGTGACCTCCAACATATGACATACTTTTTATAACTCATTTTTATATGTTTATTTGTAACACCCTAAATATTACCAAGAGGGTCAGAGCTGGTTTCAATGGCTTTTCTGACAAGCCATAAGAATAGAGCAGAACGAGCACTGCTGAAGGGAGAGGTGTGCCTCAGGGAAGGCAAGCGTGGCAAAATTAGGAAAACAAGATAAACCACCAGTGAAAGCCATTGTTTTCCTGACATGCAGGATGCACACAACTTGTCTATCCAAAATAAAACAAGCAGTCTTATACTGGAGCCTGTGGTGCCACCACGTGTGAAAACAAATGTTGGTGTTGCTCAGGATAACTACACAGTTGCTTGCAGTCCTGAGAAAAAGTGGCAATAGTGGCTATAGAGTACAGAAAACTTGAACGTAGTACAATAACAAACTACCTCCTGGGAGGTTCTCTCTTCCTCCTTGCTCATCTCTCTTCACCTACTTTTAATACATCTTATAATTTATAATCTGCCTTTGAATATTGCATCTTTCTGTCATTAGATCTACCATCCAAGAACATAGCTGGTTTTAATCTTTGTCAGCCAGAGTATGCCTGGACTTAGGCTTTCATAGTTGAAGTGGTTTCAGCAGAATCTGAAAACAAATACTGTCTTGCTGCCTTAAGCCAAGAAGGAACAGCCTGGTTGTGATTTCTGCTGGAAGCAGAGCCCAGGTACTTCAATATGGCAGCAGTGTAGTACCTAGGAGGCCATAAACTTGAGAGCGTATTTACTTGAAAGCACAATAATCTGAATCATCTTAGGCCAAGTCTTTCGTGTTTCCAGTTATGCATTAATAGAAAACAACAGTTCTAAAGTGTCTGTGTATCTCAATGAAACAAAAGAACATGTTAAAAAAACATCTGAGTATTATTGGAATATGACACAATAAACTCTGCATGACCTTTCTTTCTGAAGAAAATCACTAAGGAAGAAGTAGACTGAATAGCTGCAGAGCCTGTGCTGCATCAGTCAGTATAATGAGAAGGGATGCTAAGTGGACAGCCATTTGCAATGGACGTAGGGAGCACACAGAATTGCTGCTGATAAAATACACACAGCATTCTTAAGACTTAAATCAATTAGTTGTCCTAATGGCTCTGTGGTCTATGCCCAGAGGTTTTACAGTCATGTTGAGAAATCTTGCTGCGTAGCAGGAGGAAAAAATGGCACACGCTTTCGCAGAAGTGACATTATTTAGGAACATACATCTCTGAGTCTTGAACAACTAAGAGTCTCATGACAGTAATACTCACATTCGCTACGTAATACCACAATGAAATTGGTTTCTTAACCTAACAGATTGATGCTATTTTCTCTTGAGTACCTCTTTACCATACTTCAGGAGAGATAGAAAGCATATCTAGAGATCAGCAGGTGAGAAAGTAATTTTATTTTCAGTGGGTCTTTTTTGACTGCCTTTGTTTAAAAGCACTGAGTAGAGTGTTCATGCTTTAGCCCCCATGCCAGTAGAGCTCTGCATAAATTCAATGGCTTATTTGTGGATCACATTAAAGACACTCCAAGCATTGCACAGTCTCCACAGTTTCTATTTATCCAACACTTTAACCATTGATTTCTGAACAAAAGTTCAGAAATCCCCAAAAATGGAACCGTTCCACTTTGAAGCACAAGCACAATGCTTTCCCTTTAACCATATTGCCAAACACGTGCTGCCCAGAAGGACAGAAGGAATGTTTTGAGTGAAACAAGAAGAGAGGGAATAAACTGGAACCTAAGGTTAAAGCATTTGAATACCTGTTTAAAGCTTAAACCATTGTTTGCGTTTCGGGCCTCAGAATGAAGCCAGTCAGCTTCCACATCTGCCCAGAAAGAGACCTCACCTTGGCTACTGTCTGCTCAGCAATGGTGCTTGGGCGGCGCTGGCGAGCATCAAGTCTCTGCTCCACAGGGAAGCTGCTTCGATGAGATTTGAGTCTTTCCACTAACAAGTAATAGATAGCAGCAAAGTGGTTATAACTCTTGTTCTGCAGAGACTGAAAAAGAAAAGTGTAAGAGTTTGTGTGCAATCAAATATGGGTTATTTTTTGTGTTCTGTGAGACCAAGAAGAAAGAATTGTCATCTCAGGAAAAAAAAAAAAAAAAGAAGATACTGAAGAGAAGTTTACAGTATGCAAACATTGTTCTGAGTTGAGAAAGTTTCAAATCAGGGTGTCGAGCAAAGGAAAGCATCAGCTTCAGTACTGGGGCCCTTTTAAGTCACAAGGGCTCACAGTGTTCCAGCGTGCAGCAGTTTCTGTAGCTAACATTCAGGAGCTGTCCCGAGCCTTCAGAAATTTGAAAATAGAGGAGCGACTGAGGAGGTCTTAGTGACCTCCTGAATGTATTGGCCATCACAAATCACTAAAAGCAACAGAAGCCAAGCCTCTACAATGGAGAGAAGCCTCCTCTGGCAGAAAGTACTCAAGTGCAGCCTCCACAATGGTTAAAAGCATCAACCATTGTAAAACAAAATTATTGTGTTAACTCCACAAGGAGTCTGTTTGTATTCACATTTGGTAAGAAGCATGGGTTGGGATTGGAGGGAAACATGTAACTGCTTAGTACTTCTATGACCACCCCCTCCCTCCAGGGAGGACTGCTTGACTCTGGTTTACCTCAATAGTCTTCTGTTGGTCTATTCCAAGGCTGTGCATTAGCCGCAGAACCTGTTCGTTATACTCTCCAATGGAAGGCTGGTTCTCCTGTCTTGGGGCATAAGGAATGGATCTCTGAGCAGGAACTTCTATCAGCATCCACTTGTGTTCCTTAATCTGAGCAATCGTTAACCGTTTGGATGGGTCTAGGACCAGCATTCTTCTAATCAGATGCTCACACTCTGTTGGGGAGAAAAACACATTCCCAACCTGCTTACTGTTTGCATATGTTCACCTGACACCTACCAACAGAGTGTGACAACAGGAAGCTGTTCTTCTTCCACCTGACTTCCGTGCTAAAAACATTTCCTGAGGGCTACAACAGTCTTTCAAAACAAGATTAAAAGTCACACTAGAAAAAAAAAACACAAAAAACAGCTTCTTTAAAGCATGATGCCATTACATCTACACAGCTCCTACACAAGGGGCGTGGTAACATTTAATAACTCCTTGAGGCTGCTTGTGCTGTCCTAAGTAGAGTGCCAATATTAACTGATAAAGCTTCAAAAACCTCTGTGAAGTGCGGAGGGGGGAAGGAGCACCCTTCTCCAGCATTCTGAAATGGCTTTTCCAGGCTCATGGAACAAGAGATATACCAGGGCATTGCTGCTTTCTGACCACTATGTGTTGGACAGGGCTAAAAACAGTGATCACAGTGATCTCAGTTGGGTTAAGTGAGATGAGGGTACAAGAGATCAACACAGTTTTCACGCAAAAAGAAGTCAATATAGCAATATAAGTTCCTTCAGAGGGGCTTACCAACCTGCCCTGAATTTCTAGCTGACCATGAGATGCTATGAGCCAGCCAATTCAGACAGTTGTGACAGATAGTTTAGAGATTTCTGGCTATTTATTCCTGTTGATCTCTTTTGGTTTCAATGTTTTGCTAACAGGCACACCCTTCCCACTCCCTGCAACACCACGTGATCAGCAAAGGGAGCTGCAAAGCTGGAAGTGAAACAGCCCATCCGCGCCTCAATCACAGTGACAGCTGCAACCTGCACAGAGGTACTTGCATTTAGCTCACACGCTTACGTCAGCAAAGTCACAAACACAGCACAGCTCAGAGCAGGCTGTAGACTGCATCCAGGAAGCTGAGGGCTTGCTGCAGTGCAATAATTGCATCGCCACACTGCAATCTGCAGTAAGAGTGGGCTGGTTTGCCTACCCAGGAGAAGCAGCCTAATTGCAAAGACATACAGCTCACCTAGGCATGTGTTTCTTAGCAAAATGAGAAACAGTCTACTGTGCTGTAATCTGATGGGCAGATATACTCCCCTCACTGTACTGCAATGGAGATTATTCTAGAATTTAATCAAAGTTTAACATAGCAAGAATAGAAGACAAACCATTACCTTCTGACATAAAGTAAGGTATCCTGAACCTTCCTTCCAGAACTCGTTGCCTCAGTATGGGGAGTGTTGGCCCATCAAAAGGTAATGCTCCACAGACCAAAACATAAAGAACTACACCCATGCTCTGTAAGAAAGAGAACATTCCTTTCATTTTTCAGGCTACAAGTGAAGTAGTTGAGCTTGGTTAGCCAAATCCTGCCACAGAAAAAGTGTAAATTATGTCCTGGAGAAATGGGAAATTTATACAGAGTGGAGTTAGAATTCTGAAGAACAGTAGACCTTAGAACACTAAACTAACCCCAAGTGGCTAGGCTTGCAGTACTTGTGCCGATAAGCAGGTAAGCTGAACTATGACATGTTGGAGACTCTGGTTGCTAGCAGGAAGCTCATGGCAGATGACTGCAGGATACCTGCAAAGCGAGCCCAAACTCAGGTTTAGAAACTATTGGTCTTAATGTTGTTCAAACAAAAGCAAACCTCAAACAGCAGCCACTCAAAATAAGAAACCTTTCACATTTACTAATTTGCAGGAGCCTGGGTGAGAGGCATCCTGGTAACTTTATTAACAGCCATCTTCAGGGGAATGTCAAATAATGATTCTCCACTGCTGTGTACAGTGCTCTGAGCATGAGGGATTATGTAAAATGAGCAAAAGGAAACAATCTGGGAAATAGCTCTCATCCAATTGCCAGACTAGTTTTATGAAGTATGCAAGTTAATTGGCACTGCAAGTGGAAATAGTCCTGCAGCATACGCCAGAAAAACATCGCACCACACAAGATGAAATAACCACAGCAGATGAAATAATCACACCAAACTCTCATGCCATGAGTTGCAACAGATAGTCACAGCACTCAATTTCTCAAGAGAAAAAAAGCAAACATTTAACAATTACCTTAAAACTTTTTAAGTACATAGAGATTTTAAAATTAAATATGTATTTTAAGAAGTCACTTCCTTTCTTAACTTGCTAAAAATTAAACTATGTGTTGCTACATTCCTCCTGCTACCTTAGCACTTTCAGCAGACCTATTCTGTGACTGGATATTGCAAAAGAGATACAGAAACCTTAACTCATCTCAGAAGATAAGTGAAGATAAATTTCAGATAAGTTTTACCTGAAATATAAACACTTGTGCTTCTCTTTGTGAGCAGGTTTATTCTGTTAATAATTTAGGATCGCATGTACTTAAAAACTATTTACCAAAGCTCGGAGATTCACTTTTGACATTCCCAACTGACATCTGCCATAGGCTTATTTGCCAGTTACTGAAGATTTAGAAAGGCAGTAGCCTATATTTTTTAAATATCTGCCTACATATATGTGTGTGCGAGATAATGTTTATAGACAGATGCATGCATGCATGCATCTATGTACATAAAAACACAGTGTTTCTTTGTTAAAAGAACTAGCATCATTTTAATTAGCAGCTGGAAGGTGACTTTCTGTGCACTGTTTGCTTACCAGGCTGTGGCAAAAATGTCAGTGCCTACATTATGAAGTGTGTAATATTATCGCTGCAAACCTAATACCAGAGCAGAGGCTGTCAAAGTGTATCGTCTCTGGTTGCTTCAGAAAGTGAATGTCTTGTAAGTAGCAGAATAAGAAAACTAAAAAATAAATAAAAATTAGGAATGAAAAAACAGGCTGACAACAGATAAAGGGTACAGAAAACCTCTTTGGTTCATTTTTAGTCCCTTTTCGATTGCATGAGAATATGGGTGATTCCCTCTGTCCTCTTCCATTGAGTAGTACACACACAGACAGATTCAGAAACATGCAGCTCAGAGAAGAAAGCAGCCATCATCTCTCCATCTCGTCTGTGTTTCAGTTGCTCTGAGTCCCATTAACCTTGGGAACTTACAGCCTGACAGGTTCAATTCTCAACGCAGAAAATACCAAACGCACAGAAACAGTAAAGTTCATGCATTCTGACAAGGGAGCCTTTGCAGGAGGTGCAGGCTTTCCTCTGGTATGCTTACACAGATCTACGGTGTACGTTTAACAGGCACACAGATAGGTAACTTTAATTTCATCCGGTGTTTTTATGTCAAGGAATAAATTCAAAGAGGAACAGCTTGTCTGCAGCTTAAGAAAACTCAAAGGCAATTCATTTGCTCCAGCTTCCCAAAAATTGACTTGAATCCTGTTAAAAAAAATAAAAATAAAAATAGCTATACCCAGATATCAAGCTGGGGTCCTTCATATTGCTGTCCTTCAAAGACCTCTGGGGCTGCATACGGTGGGCTTCCACACCATGTCGTCAGGGGCTCACCAGTCTTGTAGAAATTACCAAATCCAAAATCTGTTGAGAAATGAAGGAGAAAAATCACTCCAAATGCCAGCTGCACGGCACACCGAATAAACGTATGCATGGGCTGGACCCAAAAGCTCACCTTCATTCACGAAAGGCTGTATCACAAATCCTTTTTATTGTTACTCCCATTGAAAGCATTTATTAGGATGCTGAATGTCCTACACTGCTATCTTCACGACAGTGTAATCATTAAAATATTATACAACACCTATAGGAGTTTGGAGTAAACTTGTACCAGTTTTCTAAATCTGAGTTTACAAACAGCTATCACTATAATCCAACAAACTGACACACATACGTATGAGCTTATTCACTTGCAAAGAGATATCTGAGCTACAGACACAATACAGATATCTCAGACTGAATCTGAGATTTCCTGGGTTTTCTTTATGTGCTCTCTAGCCTTGAATAAACGACAAACATTGATGACAAAAGCATCAGTTTTGGAGATAGGAAGAAGGAACTCTGCCAAAAGCAACAAGCACACACAGCCTTCTGCAAGAAAGGAAGCTCTGCTCCTGGGATTGCCTACAGCTCTTTCAATATCTCAGTGAACCTTACTCCTCTACAACTGAGCCATTCTTTTAAAAAGCTTCCTATGGCTTAGCATGGAACCAGACTTAGAGACTTCAGCATTATTGGAATCAATCCAATAATTAAAAGTGAAATGACAGCCACAACTGAATAGAGAGATGAAGCCAGACAAGAGCTTGCTGCAAATTGTTCAGCTTACCCCGTTGCTGCTTTCCTGAGTTGCATGCTTTTTTTTTTTCACTGAAACAAAACAGCAAACAACCATAGCACTGAGGAAGCTGGCTTAGTAACTGAACTAAGGCTGATCATTTTCAGAATGCAGAATTCCATGTGGGTGGAAAAACTCCTCAGTGTCTGATCTGTAGCTCTCCTGTCAGTCACTTCATCTTTCTCAGAGATCTTCACAGCACAGACCTTCCAGCTCCTTTTACTTCCTGCCATCACTCTCACTCTTTGCTTGGTTCATACATCATTTGCTTTAGCATTCTTCATTCTTACTGCCTCCTTGATGTACCTTCTACATCCACTGTAGATATGCATTCTGAACATGCTTCTTCAACAGTACTAGTCAGTATTAGAAGACAAGGCTCTACTTACTCCTCGGGCTTTTAATAAAAGCCCCTGAAGCACCCTGTGTGGATAGACCTATTCACACTCTGAGTCAAAATCCCAGCTCCACTTCTCATAGAATTCAATGGAGCCACATTTCTCCCTGCTTAGTCCACTGTTCCCCTTGTGCTGCAGGTACCCCATATGTCCTGTGGCACCCAAGTGCTATTAATACTAAAATAAAGGGGGAGAAGTTCTCAAGGTGAGAGATCTGATAACAAGGCAAATACTCTTTGGATTTAAGACTCTCAGGCAAACTAGCTTCAGTTCATAAGTCAGCTGTATCACCAAAAGAATCATAGAACAGAGCATTACCAAGTGATGTGCAAAAACCATGAAGCACAGCAATGCTGTTTGTGTTTGTCCCTGGACTACTACTGCATGAACAATGGTTCATCTGCTCCCTACCCCTTTTGCCCCACACTGGAGCAGAGCACGGAGTAGATGGTTACACGTTGTTTTGTTTCTTTCCATAAGCGATAACGCTTTTACCTTTGGAGCTCCCACAGAGTAATACTGCATACTGGTGTAACTTGAGGAATGCTGTGAAAGTTAGCCGTGTTGATCTGTAGCAGTCATTTGATTTCATCCTATCACCTGCTGCATAGCTCAGAGGTATGTTGTGCTGCCAGTCAGCAGATAGCAGTACAGATACACACTGCGGTTAGCAGACACTACATGGGCACCGCCAGTGCCTCTTAATTTACTTTTGGTTGATGGGCTCTGTGTCACTGCATATCGTGAGCTACAAACCACGAGAGAACCCTCAGAATCAGTCAATGCAGAGATAGTAAACAGAAAAACTTAACAGGCTTAACATTAGTATGCAATTGTTTTAGAGGAGCTTTGAGCTGTTTGGCTGTTTTCCTAGTAGGACACCAGAGCTCCAGTTTATTGAACAGAACTCCTGCAATATACATAACAAATAACGCAGGCAGAAGAGGCAGTGTCAGGAACACCAAAACTGAAGAGGCTTTGAGAACACTTTCTGCCTTTCAAGATTTTCTTTGGCATGTAATAAGACACAAGCTCCGTCAAATCTGGTTTCAGCTAATCAGCAGGTTCAGACGTTATCTGGGACACACACACAGCAGCATGACCTCATAAGCCTTCTGGCTGTTGCCATTAATTATTTCAACTATGAGTTCACTAATGATTTCAGCAAGACTTGAAAAGAGATCCCAAGTCTTCTTGTACCCCAGGTAAATTCTTATTACCAAGAGTGCCCCTTTACAACCTTCTTCACCTCTGCTTCCTTACCACATTGCAGTGCTGAGTCTCCACTGTGTTAAAAAGGACCACTGTTCTAAGCAGGATACTTTTAGTAGTCTTTAACAAACTGCATTAATTAGGAATAATAGAGGAATTACAGAGAGCCAAGACTATGCAACCAACCAGCTCTCAGCACGGAAGCCTCTACAGTGGGTAATGCAATGTAAGGTAACGGAGACAGACACTGTTCTGTTCAAGGGCACCGCTCCTGGGGACATACGTAGCAAAACCTGCCTTCTTTACATGCACACTGTGTTGGTGATCCATTTGATTCAGGTAGGCAGTGGTAACTGTAGATCTCCTAGTTATGCACAAATAGCTCATACCTTTCTGTCCTTATTTTGTGCCTCCTCTTTACAAAGCTCACCGTCTAATCTTGAAGGAACTGCTAGGTACAGTGATGTACACGACTCACCTCCCTTATAGCAATTGTAAGTGTAGTTCTTCCATAGTAAACACACCTTGAAAAAAAATGCTTTGCAAGATGACTAAAACACTTCTTTTTATTTAGGAATTTCAAGGGATTGATTGTAGAATTTGTCTCTCTCTGTCGTCGGGTGTTTGAGGGTGCTAAGGAGCACAGCAGTGTTACAGCAAGGATGCTGGAGCAGAGCAGGCTGACCCCAGTTCAAGTACTACATTAGCGACTCACAGCAGGGCCAGGCATAGCTGAAGCATCCGCATTCTCTGCACAGTGAATGGAAATAGTCCCTCTTTGCTGAAACCTTTTCCCTCAACATTTCCACAGCCTGAAATCCGATGCTGCAACTCTGCTGTAACGTTTCTGCCACCACTAATGTACATCATGTGCTCTGGGAACATCTAAGTCCACTGAATACCTCACAGCATAAAGGGAAGCGCTAAGTCCCATTTCTGCTCATAAACATTTGCCTAATGCATTTTTTCCTCAGCTGTTAACTACACAGGCCAGTACGCTGTACATACTTCATTACATTCTCATCAACTGACGGGAAATTGCCTTTTCTTTTAAATTAACCAGTCATCCTGTGAAATATATATTACAGAGATTTCTGAATTTGCCTCACGAGAGTTCTAGTCTAAAAATACGCAGGATAGTCCTTTCAGGCCAATGCATGACAATACAGTGCAGATACTAGCTAATTTGTCAGCTGCAGTAAGGTTGCGTAGAAACAGAAAAATGGGCAGTATCTACCTTCATCTATCTGACCACACATCTGGAACTTCTGGGTCCAACCCAAAGCTGCCTAAAAGCTGCTCTTTGGTTGTCCAGACCCCTTAGAGAAACCAGGCCAATGGCTGAGCCCATCACAAATAACCCCATACGGGACAGGCAAAAAGTTTTCCTGGGTTGCATCAACCCTGCATTATACACCAAGAAAAGCCTCTAGTTTGGATCTGCAGGCTCTCTGAAAACTCAGGCTGGCTTACACAACCAGTTAGGCAAGTGGCCGCTTTGTATCCATGTACGCTGTAAATGAACTCCACTACTTTTGTAGCAATGGCAACAGCTAAATCTGGTGCCAGTAACTCTCCCAAGCCATTCTTGTAATTCCTCTCGCAGAGAGAAGTTATCTGATCTTCATCCGTCTGGGAAGTGATCCCAAAGTACGTCAGTGCAGCTACAAAGGACATATTCCCAGAGACATCTGACAACAGCAGAACACCGTGTGCACAATGCGGAGGTCTTTACTGTAGGAATTCTCACGTGCACATGAGATGAGCCTAAACACAGGAGCCTCTTTGGGACACCCTCTTCCAATATGTAGCAGGAAAAGATGATCTTCTGAAAGATATACTTTAGTTCAAAAGTAATTAGACTGGACATTTATGAGACAAATATCTACATTTCATTTACCAGTTTAACCCAGTGTTAAAATTAACCTTAAATTTAACCTTAAATTAAATATGTCTTCCAGATAATTAACATACTTCTATTACAAGAGACCATATTGGTTACTGGAGAGACTGGCTACAAGCAAAACCCTCAAGAGTAGAATCTCCAGCTTGAGTTTAAGGTCACTGTACTGGCTCTGACTCAGAGACTCACGTACTCCTTGTCACAGCAGTGAACTTTTTGGACTTGGCCATCATCAAAAAGCCCCAGTGCCTGCCTGAAGGAAGACTACAACACCAGAATGATCAGCTGAAGGTCAGACTGAATGCAAGATCCACAACAGTGCCACGCATTACAAACACACAGAATGCCTGACAGTTGCATGAACAGTTATGCAATGGCATCCTGGCATGCCACCGTACTCTGGAGGCGCCAAGGTTAGCTCAGATTCCAGATCTAAGTAGGAAATACTGAACGTAACAACAAGTTTTCTACAAAAAAATCCCCCCAAATCACTGTACATCACCTGCCTTTTTCTGATCACAGCCAGACTTCTGTTGTTAATCTGTTTTATTTTCTTTGAGGAGACATTTCTTCGCACATCATTGGCTTGGCAACCTCAACAATACTTCAGGAGGCAAAAAGCAATTTCTTTTCTCAGAAACATTTTTCCATCTGTGTAGGTGTAATTAAATCTGATCTCTCTCTTCACTTATCTTGAGTGTGTCAGATTTTCAGCATCCTCTAAGTACCACAGATAAATATCAATCCAACTCCCTGCTGCAGCTCCTATGCTATAGGAAGCATAACCTGTCCGGATACATGCAAGACTTAAAATCCTAAGAAATGAAAACTTTTACCTATCCAGACTGGATTTAAAGTTAGGAACGAATGTGAAAACATGGAAGCTGCTTCAGAAAGAAAGATAAACAAATGTGAGCAGCAAAGAACAGAACAGTCTTTAAGTACAAGTGATCAGTCTGAAAGAAGGTGCAGGTTTATGCTGCAATTAGGATTTTTGCTTTTTGCAGCAATCCTTGCACGTTTAATTTCATAGCACATAAATTTTATTTATGATTACCAGAAGCAACTCAAGAGCAAGGGCACCTTAGAACTGAGTGGCATGGTCCTTGCAAGACTCCTGCCTTCTGCTCCCTACCTGAGCAATAGAATTACAGAAATTAATGCTGTCAAGAGAGTGCCTGACCAGGTGGAACAGCATCTGATGGTTTTATGAGGACAAAGATAATTAAGTTTTATTATGCAATTCCATGAATGACAGGTCTCTGAACTGATACTAGAAGGAACAGGCAAGGGTGTGCTCTGTCCAAGCACCACTAAAGCAATGCTGGCTGCTAGGGTTCAGAGGTGGGAACGAGTACAGGAGGAGTAGGCTACAAAAAGTGGCTAGCTTTGTATGCCCTGTCACTGCCAGATGGATATCAGCCAGTAGGGAAATTCCTCAGGAGTCTGCGCACCTTGTCTATAAGTCTTACAGCCTGGCAAATAGCTCCAGCGTTCTGTCTTTGAACTGCAGTTCTGTAACTTCAGTTTCTTCCCCTTTTCAAGGGCAAGGAAGACTGACATCCTCTAGCTTTATGTTTCCACTGACAGTAAGAAGTACAGTTAAAGCCAAATACCTGTTATTTTGTGCAGTAGTTCTTAATGTAAAATAAAACTTAAAAACACAGTGATGCATATTTCAGCAATTTGCTCTTATCTTTAGAAATGAAGTTATGTTCTATTGTTATATAGAATAATCACCTGTGCAGGGAGATCAGCATTGTTTGTTAGGGTACACAAATTATTAGGGTGACTGCTTTTTGTTTCCATTATGCTTTCCGCTTCTAATTGTATGAAACGACTTTTTATGAACTCAAGAATTCATAGGATCCATTAAAGTTGTATCAAAGAAAAAGCTAACAATTAAGTCAGCATACCAGCTGCTTGATCCATTGGGCTTCCTCAGTTTTTAGTTACTGTGCTGACAGTTCAATTGTCCCATTTTTTGAGGTATTAGAACAGCCAGGATTCAATTCAGCACAGAACAATCATCAGCATTCTTCCTACTCCCCTACCTTGTTTCCGCTTGGCAGTTGCTGGTCTACCACCATCATTCTGGATGAAAGACAATCATTTTCAACCCAAGAAAAGTGTTAAGGTTTCTCATCCCAGAGAAATGAATTTCAAGAACATTACTGTCATCTAATGGAAAATGTGCCAGTCCTGCACAAGACATATGCCAGCCACAGAATTCTAAAAGGACTGAAACTGAACTTGCTATCAGAGGACTGAGATTATACAATGGAGTGATCTTTATCTTTCTAATATTTTCCTGAATCTGCATATTAAAAAAAAACAACGATCATTTACAGCATTGTGTTCAGCTGAATAAAGTCTGCATTCATGCAATCTGCAAATATTGGCTCCCAACATTTGGGGCATTTAGTTTCTCAATCTCATTACCCTCTTTAGAATAATCTTGAATTTAGATGGTATAATTTTTTGCACATACATCACTCAAATGGAATCTGTTTTCCTGTTAAAAATGGAAACAGAGTAAAATTTCAGAGCAGTTTGCAATTTGAGAAATAGAAGCTCCCTGCCAGAGCCACTGCAACTTCTGCTGTGCATCTAGCAATATGAGGTGGTCTATAATTTGTACCTCTACAAATCATGTAGAAGGGATACCAGCTTCAGAGCTACAATTAATCCAGTCTTCTAAAATTATAAAAGAATGCAATCTTCCTGGCTTTACAGATCCACATGGATCTTCTGTTATAACATAGTAATGTGAGCAAAGGACATCATCAGGATGAGAGGGGTGCTGATAAAGGAAAGGTATGAGCGTATTAGAAACAAACGTGACCCACTTCACACACTGAATGCTCATCAGCCGTTCTGACGTCAATGCACATTTTACTCTCCACCAGCAAGACAAGCCAGCACTACAGCCTACTTCAAAATAACAGTCTCTCCTACCTGATCCAGTTTGAACACAGCAGCTTTACCATCAGAATGGCACGAGTTCTGCAGACACATTTATAAAGCATCTTAATCTGGCAGTTTTGTAGGGCTGGAAGGCTACAGGGAGAACCTTGCTATTTCATCCTCAATTCTAAGCTGCACTTGCTGTTCACAGAGCCATCTCTGCAAGAGGACAAACAAGTTTTATCTGATGACAACGTAAGTTACCAGCAATGAGATACCCAGCCACTGAGAGCTCTTCAGAAACCAGCAAAATGTGAAAGGTCCAAAAACACCTGGCTGTTTACAGGCAACAACTCTGGGAAAAAAAACACAACAAAAAAAACCCCAAAGCGCTAGAAACAAGTTTTAGAGGAGCTGTCTGGTATGGTAGCCTTCAGCTGTGACTTTCTCATTAGACATTTAATCTGATTAACACCTTTGTTATATTACTTATGCTCAGGTTTGAAGTTTCTGCCCCCTACTCCAGATACCTTCTGGACAATAACAGTATCAGTGCTCTCACTTCATGAGAGCATCCTCTGCTTCTCATCTAGTTACTAAGATAAAAAAGAAAGATCCTTGGAATTCTGTCTAGCCTCTTTCTTTTAGAGCAGTATTAAAAAGAAGCCATGACATTTCATGTCAGCTTCCCTGTTTAAGCAGAAGAGGTGACAATCTCATCAGCTTAGAGTTTTAGAAGCACTTACTTCTGAATCATAGCTGAAATACAGAGGTGACTTCATGCAAGTTTCTGTATTTAACTGAAAAATGTTGTATTCTTAAAGAGCAAAAGCTTCAGTGAAAGACTTACGAGCATCAGAATAGATCAAGAGATCCCATGGCAGACGGGAAGAGCCCAGAATGGCCGTGAGCATCAGTGTGCTTGCTGCTTGGAGCGGTCAGCAAGGTGCAGCCCCTCACGTGGTGCTGGCGTGCAAACACCGATGCTGCAAAGCTTTCTTTTGGAATAGTTCATCAGTTCCTGTGCTGTTTTTAAATTGCTAGATTAATTCTAATTAGAGAGTGATTCCAGCTATCAGAGTTGGGATTCTGGCTGCTCTTTGTTCTTGCACAATTTCATAAATGAACCATGAAGAATGTGAACCACTGGAAGAGACTATTCTCAGGGACCCGCACGGTACCAAATAACTGCAAAAAACACAGATAAACCATTCGGTGGAATTAGTCATCTCTCTCTTTTGCAGAGAAAAACAGAACAACCGACCCAGGACCAGTCATCACACAGTTTCTGTCAAGGTTTAACTTTTTTTCTGGTTACTTTATCACCAAAGCTGCACACAGGAATCACAGTCCATCTGTGAAAGCTCGATGAAGATGCACAGAAGAATCAGACCATCTGAATCACTACCGGTTAACGTAATCCTTTACATGCGTTACATACCATCTGTAATTAACTTCCTGCAATATAGAGCACAGGAGCAGCTGAGGTAGAGAGAGACAGCAGCAGCTGATGGAACCTGGGAACAACCATTTATCAGCGTTTTTGTTTATTTCTGATTCTCTGGAGAACTTATGCATCAAAGTTCTCCATGAGATAGCAGTTGATGTCTTCAGTCTTTTCTGGCCCTACTAGTTTTCAGAATTTTGAGACACCACCACCAGTTCTGTCTCAAGATATTTTTTGCTATTTGTACTTGGGCCACTTTGATTTCAAGTCCAGACATCGTCTCCATCCTAAAATGCTTCTTTAGCTTTCTTCAGGTGTGAAAAGCGCTAAATAAGAACTCATATCAGAACTTCACCTTCTAGCTACAACAGATTTGCTTCATCTGATAGTAACTTCTACACTTATTCATTAATAATAGTACAAAGTCTACAATAGAGAACAGAGAAAAGCAGAAGAAATGAAAAAGAGGCTGCCATAGAAACTCCACTATTTATTGATATAAAACAGTAAATAACACAATTTTTACAGCTTTATGAACCTTCTTTAAAAATTCCCACTCTGACATGCTAAGCATCCATGAAACAGAGTGTTTACCAACAAGTCCAGATTACCAGGCTCATCTGTTCAAAGAATCAGTTTCACACACCATCCCCTATGCCAAAACAAAGCACGTTACATTCACATGTGGCTTAAAAAAAAAAAAGCCTAATAATCCATACAAGTCATGGTTCTGAAACTCACATCACTATATTTTCCTCAATTTATTCCTTACTTAACCTTTCTAACGCTTAAGCCATTAGAAAAGCATGCTAGAGGCAAGGTGGTGGTAGTAAAGGAATGGAGAGTAAAGTATTCAACATACAGACAAAAATGAAGGCCAACACAAAAGCAGCAAACGTGCAGGATCTGGGAAAGCTACCCCATTAATACATACACTGGTAAGAAATCCTTCTTGGTCTGCTAGAAACATCCCATTTCACATCCAAAGATAACATGTTTTTTTGACAGCCATGACTAGGTTCCTTTTCTCTAAGTTTAGAGGAAGATAAATTCTTACTCAAGCCATAGTTTTGATCCCAGAGCTGCTCATTTTTAGAGACTGCACTGATTCCCCATTCTGATAAAGGTGACTTGAAAGGATTTAAATGATTCTTCCTAAGGGTGAAGTTAATCTCCAGAGACAGATCAAATGCTCAGCCTTCCCAATGTCTTCTGCAGTATCACAGCGGAAGGGGTAAATCTTCACAACAGAAGAAGCTAACCAGTTGAACAGGTGCTAGCTTTTCCTTTAAAATCTTTCAGGACACAGCCTTCACACTCCATGGATAAAAAGAAGCACGCGCTTTAAGATCTGCTGGCACATTTAACACTTTTCTGCAGCCTCATCCTTACAGAAAGCATTAGATATCTAGATACATTTTCAGTTCACCCATTTCAGAAGTGCCAGAGAAGAAATTCAAGGGTAAAATCATCTAGTTGTGGCCTGTAACTCAGCAACATTTTATCACTGCATCCTCCTCAGTCAATTGAAAGTCTATTCACACTTCCTTTTCAGAACTCACAAGCTTATGCCAATACAAACCAGCTTCTTCCACCAGTTAGTCCCCGCTTTCTTGCTCCTTTGTTATCGATGACTGAAGTTCAACAGTGCTCCAAATCAAGATGTTATCTAGCTTTTGCATTTCTGGGCTAAAGTCAATATGGAAGGATTCATGGAATTGTAATTAGTTGATAACCGACAAAATTATTTTCATTGCTAGCAACATCTGCTGTGTCTAAATTTATAATTAAAATGAAATCATGCATGCAAAAAGAAAAATCAATAAGCTTCCATTTTTGGGTTTTTTGACATTGAAATAAGTTATTTGATTAACTCAATTTTAACCTGAACATCTGGCAGCACTGACATGTTATGACACCCACGAAAAATTACTAACTCTAAAAATGGTTTTCTTTTTCCTGAACGTATAATAGAGCAAATCTAGAAATTGTTTTAGCTATGTGCACTGTGATATCCATAGTGCAAAAATACTCTATGTATTACCACTCTGATTTTCTCTGCCTTAAGCACAGCAGGACTTCTTAGGCAGCAGCAACTGAATTACTAGAAAAAACTTTCCTTAAAAATAAGGTGTTACTGAATAACATCTACATTCTGCATACCTGCTATTTTGATGTTCATGTTGTTGTCAAGCAGAAGATTTTCAGCCTTCAGGTCTCGGTGCACAACCTTCCGGTTGTGACAATACTCCACCGCTGAGAGGATCTGCCAGAACTTGCGCCTGGCCTCGGACTCACTGAGTCGGCCATGGCTGGCGAGGTAATCTGTTCACATAAAGGAGGTTTACATAGATTAGACACCAAGCAGTAGCCCTGAAACCAAGTGATTTCTCTCAGATATTTTGCAGTAGGAAACTCAAGGTGTATTTCAGCTAATCCCAGTCTCTTACATTCTTCTCTCCAAGAAGGAGGAGAGAAGAAAAGCTGTTGCCTAGTTCAACTCAACTCCTTTGCTCTTTCTTTTACAGTTGTCCGACCATTCTGATAAATATTTTCATGTAAGAACTCCTGCAAAGTTGTTACATTCACACGTCTCTTGGGAAGCCTCAACACATGCTGTGCAGTGACTAAAAGTATTTTTTCCTTTAGAAATAAAGCAAACACCCATGAAGTTCACATCCTGACCTCTCTCTCACTTTTGTTGCATCACAGCAGAAAGAACATTTCATTTTCATAGCTGATTATGCTGTAAAACTGATGTTAGCCCTGAAACAAATGATAACTCTGAAACTGAAGAAAACCGAAGACATCATTTATCCTCAGGAACAAAAACAAGGGAAGCAGCAGCTGCGTGACAAAAACAGCTTCTGTAGCCAGTTCTATTCTTTAACTTCCAAGGCAGAAAAACCAAAGAATCAACCATTAGGATGGCTTCAGTATTGCCTTCTACATCCTACAGAGAGTGAAACTCATGGCTAAGATACAGGAAACGCACATAGGTATTCTGCAGGAGAGGCACAGCACGTTGTAACACAATAGCGCAATAGAAAGCACAGCAATAATAACAGAGTGGCAAAGTCCTAAGCAGCAGCAAGGGAAAATAAGCCCAAATGCAACAGCCGTAGACACAGAAAGAAAGGAAAAAAAGCTGCTTACCCTTGGAAGGCCTCAGGTACACAAGAATCTCCAGCAAGATACCCTTAAATGAGGTCTGGGAAGGGGTGGATCCTGGCTCCAGCCCTTACTGTCACTCAGGTGCATTGCATGCACCTGAGCTCCTCTGTGTTGGCCCCGCCTTCCCACCAGGTGCTCAATCACTGGTTCAAGCCATGACTTCGCATTTCTGCTACACTCCACCCCTTCACAGCGTGGAGCAATGATTGATCAGGCTAAAGGTAGGCCCTTTCCATTATGGTGATCCAGTACACCACGACACTTTGTACAGTTTGCCTGATGTGGTGCAGATTGACAAAATATAAGGCAATTGATGACTGGTTGAAATTCATGTTCCTTTGTGGGCCAGTATTCAATGGTTCTTCTGGAGGCACATAGTTGCTTGGACCAGGGAAGGTTTGGCTCGCATACCATCAGTCCCATGTAGTCCATCACTGGGTGTCATGCTGATCTTACAGTGACCCTGGAGCATCTTGATGTCATATTGCTCCTCCTGGTGATCCTGTGGACTCAAAGATACTCATGGGAGTAGCACAGATGTTTCAGAGGTACCAGAAGGGGTATGTCTGCCCTCCACAGCAAGATACAGGCCGTGTTCCTGTCCCAGGTCAGCACTTCGGCTTGTACTGGGGCATGTTCCATCTGTACCATATCCTTTTGCCCGATACCTGAGGCTGCATAACTATATTGGTACTAAAGGGGGGGGATCTGATTTGCCATAGGGACATGATTAAGATCCCCTTAGCAATGAAAACTAAAGTGTGGACCATGATGTCTGCAGGCCATGTACTTATTACCAGGGGGACTACCAATCCCATAACCTCCAATAATCTCCCCCAAGGCGCAAGTAGGCCACACCACTTTGGTCCTACTTGCACCTTCCATGGCCGTTCTATTTTAAGGGTACCGGATTGTAGGTTCTCAGGGGCAGGGAGCAGAAGATTATTTTCATTGCCAGTTGGGGGTCTTACCCGATTACTGGTGCCCGTAATTTCGATCCTAAGTGGGGAGGCCCATGTTGTCTGTAACATCTTCAGGGCACTGGGTCTGCTGTCTCTAGGCCTTTCATTCATGTTCTGCAGGGTTTCATAGCCTCTCTTTGTCCACTCCTGCAAGGACTGAGAGTCTGTCTTTAGGGCAGCCTTAAGAATACCATTATAGCGTTCAATAAGGCCTGCCTCCATCGGATTATATGGCAGGTGGAATCACCACTCAGTGTTGTTTTCTTCTGCCCAGTGTTGTACCACTGCGCCAGTGAAATGAGTCCCTTGGCCACTCTCAGTGACTTGAGGTGTCCCATAGGCGGCCATCAACATGGTGAGTGCCTTGATGCTATATGCCTGGTTTGCTCTTGGTTTTGGATAGGCCTGCATTAGTCCACTTGCTGTGTCAATGCAGGTCAGGGCATATCTTGGCCCCTCAGACCGAGGGAAGGGCCCAGTGTAATTGACCTGCCATCGCTGGGGAGGATTGTGTCCTCTAGCAAGATGGGCTGTTGTTTTGGGCAATGGTCTTGGTCTCATCTTGGAGCAAGCATCGCAGTCTCAGCATGCCTGGACGATATCAGACAGATGTGTGGGCAGCACCCATGCTTTCGCAGCTGCCCACATTGTCTTTTGTCCAGCATGCCACAGCTTCTGATGTAACCAGTGGGCGATGTTCTCGGATGGTGAATCCTCAATCCATCAGACTCCAGACAGTGTGTCGGCTTCATTGTTTTCCAGTGACTGCAGAGACTGATGGCCAGAAACGTGGTAGATGTGTACGGTCCTGTGTTTAACCATATTCCATATGTCTAACCACATATCTCTGCCCCAGACTGGTCGGGTGTAAACAGTCCATTCCTGGGTGGCCCACTGTGCAATCCAAAGAGTGAGTCCTTGGTACGCAGCCCAACTATCTGTGCAGATATTCAGTATACCGTCACTGGGTTCCTTGGTGATAACCATCCATGCAGCTCACAGTTCTGCCCATGGGCTACTCTGACCATCCCCCTCTTCAAACCAAATTGTATCAGTGGAGGGATGGTATGCCACTGCTCCCAGCTTGCTTGAGTTACCCTTGCTGGACCCATCCATATACCAGGCATCTTCAGGAATGGGATATTTCCCTTCTTGAACAGGACTCTTCTCCAGTGGAGCGACCATTGTCTCTCTACCAGTCAGGCAGTTTGCCCCGTCAGAGATGTAATTTCATTTTCCACTTGTCTAAGACAAGCTTTTAAAAGCTCATTTTCATCTTTTAATTCTTCCTCAGAGGAATGATACGCATTAATAGTTAGTAGCAGAAGCCATGCTACAGCAGATGCTGCTACTACTCTTTCCTCATTTGTCAAAAAAGTTTGCTCTAATTTACTGAAAAATTCCATTTTTGAAGGGGATTTAGTAATAGGACCATTGTCCCCTATAGGACCCCATTCTTAAATAATCACTGTGTGCACCTGAGCTCCTCTGGGCTGGTTCTGCCTTCCCACCAGGTGCTCAATCACTGCTTTAAGCCATGACTTAGCATTTCTGCTACACACGTACACATGGCCATCTCCAGCCACTTGCTGCAGCACAGCTAGTACTGACGTTAAACAAAACAAAAAAAACAGTGACCAAGCAATGAATTTATGCAATTTGCTTTAAGTTGCTTTAAGTTTTAACTTGCTTTAAGTTTTTTTTTCTTTTCGTTTTTCTAACAGCCACCCATGATCTGTAATATAATGCATTTAAAGTCACATATATGATGATCAATGACCCAATCAGGTTTTGGAAAAACTTGACTACAGACTGCTGATTTCTTCTTGAATAAATCAGAAAAGACGAAATTAAATTTAGATAATCTAATGTTCCTAAAATAAGCTGGTACTTTAGTTCTTAATCACATAATGTTGTTACATGAACTTGCAATCCTATGTTTCATTTCTGTGGTAGGTGAGCTCACTCTGTATTCACAGTGAGGTGACAGAACACAACCTTATTAGTTACAGTACAAATACCAACCTTACAGAATGCTAGAGGAGAATGAAGGCAGTTCACTAGTAGTTGGATATAGTGCCTACATTATGACCAAAGGGGAAATTTCATAGCTAGAAAATCTTTTCCATCCTGCAAGTTGTGTGTGCTTGCTAGTCAGGGAGAACATGTGCTGTCAAATATTCTTCTGGCAATAGTTTAGAAAAATAACAGAGGAGAAAAAAAGGAACCAGAAAAAAAGGACAAATATAATTTTAAAAACATCACTAAAAACGCAGCTGCTAGTTTGTGATGCTATGTGGAACAAGAATAAGCTGGCAAAGGACCATTAGAAATGTAAGACAAAGGCCGGGCTTTCTGTAGAGCTGTGGAAAATTTGCCAGATTTGGCAGAACTGCTGTAGACTTGTGTGTGCAAGGCAACTGGCTGCAGCATACTACAAATACATCATCTTTCAGTATAAACTAGAAAAAATGCAGTGAAAAAGTGGCATAATGATATCGAAGAACTGATTCATGACATTGTTTTAGAAAGAACAGTAGATTTTGATAGAGCCATTGCCTATTGGCCAGGAAATCACCCTGTCAACGATGCATATGGGAATATTGTTCATCTAATTGGTAGTGCATAGCCATCAATTCCAAAGTGTAATATTTCCTTATTAGCTCTAGGTTACAGTTCTGCTGCAAATGCTTACTTGATGCTGTAAATAACCTGAAATTATATAGCACTACCAAGGGAAGCACCCACAAGGAGGTTGGAAAGTTTTGCAAAGTGCAACAGAAAATGCAGCAGGGAGCACGCACCAAGCACAGCCCAGTGGGTCAGCAGCACT
Organism: Numida meleagris; assembly: GCF_002078875.1. Taxonomy (NCBI): domain Eukaryota; kingdom Metazoa; phylum Chordata; class Aves; order Galliformes; family Numididae; genus Numida; species Numida meleagris. The sequence goes on along the minus strand of NC_034431.1, from coordinate 92,263 downwards.
GTCAGCAGATGACGCCCGGTATTCCAGGATTCACAAAATACTCCTCAAAGTTTTGGACTTACTGGAAAAAAAAAAAAAAAAAAGGGCCCAATGCTTCCAAACTCATGTTTGCCTATGCCATGCAATTGTTACATGTTGTGACCAATCACTGACAGGTGGCGCTCATTTCAGCAGCCCTCAAACATTTCCAGGCAGTCTCCAGATTACTGGAGATCAGATCTAAGTCCAGACCTTAGATCTGATCTCCAGGATGTGCAGATTTGAACACTCTCCTCCACGCTTCTAACCAGTCTGAGTCTGAATGCATTGTCAGCTGGTTTAACTTGGCAAAGCACGAGAACAAACAACGCGTGGCAGTAGGGGAGGTCGTAATATTTGCAAATCATTCAGTCACGAAGTGCCTGACAAATCAAATGGCATCAAGGTGAACTCAGATATCAGACACATTAAATTACACTAAATGCAAGCCAGCCCTGTAAGCTGTTAATCCATCCTCTGTTAGCAATGCAACAAGTTAGTTAATGAATCTAAACCGTCATTTGCTTTCACAGCTTTAGCCTGTTAGGGCTCATTTAAAGCTTCCAAACCAATATTCCTGGCCTTGCATTTTCCACCAACTCTAGTCACCCGCATGGAATAGGTGATCTATCCTAAAATGCACTGCTTTCTCTCCTGGAGAGGTAGAACATGCCATGATCATGCTTTAGACTTTCTCTCCTTCATATTTCCAGGATATAGAGGAAAAAGAAGCATCAGAAAAGTACATACATAGGTACAGTCACTTTGGCACATGTCAAATGTGATACGAGCTTTAGACACAGATGTCTCTTTATCACTTGTTTGGAGGTCTCATGCTAAAAGCCAGCTAGAAGCCACTAGAGGAAAGTGAAGGACGAGATCAAACTAAATGTTACCTAAACTTCAGCCAAAAGCAGTACATCCCTTTAAATAGTTAAATCAGACATAAATCACAGAAAATGTAGTCCTGAACACCTATGGGGTGTTCAAGATCATTTACAGATTTAAAAATGTGAATATAGTGAGGATGTCAGACAGCAGAAAGAAGGGTGAACAGTTTTCACAGTAGTAGAAGCAAACACAACTGGCGCTGTGGATATTTATTTTCACCTTGCTGAACTGGAGGATTAGCTTATCTTTAGGATTAAGAATCAGCTTTACCCTCCACGGTCTGCATTCTTGTAATATAAAGAAAAAAAAAGAAAGTTCACTAATGGAAAAACTGTAGGGAATGAGCCCTTCAGAATAGGTGCACTGTAATTACTTCAGCTGACAGTTAATCTAGAAGAGGCAAACTCAGCACACCCAAGGAAAGATCAGGACAGGAAGGAGGAAAAGCTCACAAGGCTTCAGTCTCCTTTCTGCTTTTCTCGCTCCCTCTCCTTTTATTAAATACCACCTTGGATTTTCTCTACTTCCTGGTTACGTAAAGTTGCTCTAGACACGCTATCTTGCTTACGACACGCAGTCCAATGATAAGGACCTAAAGATGAAAAAGAAGATAAACCAAACAAGAAGAAAGGACTTTGACCACTTGATGTGTTTCCATGAAATCCACCCCTTGGCCCACAGTGCAAAAAATTACATTGAGTCAGGCTCGACCTCTTCTGTTCTCCAATCATTGGGCTCCCCCCCCATGCTGAACTCTATTCTAATGCCTCACAGAGTTTGTTCTGCCTGGCAGTGTCGATTGAGTGTCAGTGAAACTTTTTCTCAGCAACTCCAATTTTGTGACGGCAGCTAAAATGTACGGGAAAACTCCAGGTGCCTAGATGTCAAGCATAAAGTCACAAAATCAGCCTTTACAAAGATCAGTCCGGTTCCTAAACCAAGCAACAGTACCTGCGATATACAGAGTACTCCAGATGACAGCATACCAGTATGTCAATCTCTTTTTTTCATTACATATTAACTCCATCTCTCACAAGTTACAGAAGAATGCTACACACAGTCCGAGTCACAGGTCAGTATGACTGGCTTTCCATAGCAGTAGCCACACAGTCTTTCCATATCTACAGGAAGAACACTAATACTGCTTCAGACATCTGAGTTGCTCCAGGAATCTCTGCTGATTCTAGTTGTTTTACTCCATGGACAGAAAGTAACAGTTTGTGACAAGCATACATGTCAACAGTGCTCTCTCATCTATGACTGTGTGACACAGATTTTTTTTCTTCAGTTTAAACAAACTTTCAGGTCAAAACCCACCATCTCACCACTCTAATTCACTACCATAGCCACTTTGCTTTTGTATTATTACTGGGAACATAATTTTTGCTATTAAATACTATGTTAACACTTCCATCCAGCACCAGGAATGACATCTCTTTCCACCCAGTAGGGGCCCAACAAAATCTGGGTAAACCTGATGAAAAGGTGTTGTAATTGAATCTCTCCTCCTGCAAATTTTTATAGAAAACATCACCTCTCTTTTCATTTTTCAGCTCTACCATCATCCTCACATTTTGAAGGTGAGACACAACAATATATGCTCCAGATCAAGAGCATATTAATTCCAACTGCACAACAGCTGAAGTTCCTTTACAGCAAAAATTTATGTTGGAAACTCAAATTGGAGCAGCTTTTCCTAAAGTTGTTAGTTCTAAAATGAGAAGCAGTACCAGCTGTCACAAGCTTTTCTAGACAGATAAAGGAAAAATGACATACCACAAAACAAAAGCCCTGAGTAAAATCAGTACAGTTAACGAAGTGCAGAAGTTAATGGTAAAGTACTGAGCATGGCAACATTCTCTTACTTACCAAAAATTTCTCCATTTTTGGCAAATTCTGTCACAAGGTACAGCATGCTTTTGGTCTCCATAACCTGTTGATGGAGAAATCGCACATTAAGTTATTTGCAAGAAGAGCAAAAAGCCACCAAACCAACATGAATACTTCTATTTATACATTTTTCCCCCCAGTAAAAAAGAAGTGGAAGTCTGTCCTGGACATACAGTTTTGTTTCTCACGTTGCTTCACCAGTTCCAAGGAGAGCATTTGCATAACAGAAATAAGCCCACCAAAGAACTAGTTATCTGCCTTCTAGGAAATGCATTTCAAGATAAAATGTTTGGGTAGCTCTTGCTCAGCAGGTGCATTCACACCACAGCACTTTTCAGAATCTAGACTTACATATTCTCATGTCTGACCCAAATATAGGACTGAAAGGCTGCAAGCGCTGCTCAGGTTTCTCTCAGCCAAGGCTCAACCAAAGGAAACCGCCACATCCACGGATCCCTCCAGTTCGTGCTGGCTGTAGGCATTGTGCTGAGCATTCCTACCCTGCTCTAGCTACAAAGTGCCTTGCCTACTAGCACGCAGCAGAGTTGCATTACCAGGCGTGGCAAACTCTTCTCCTTCCCTAACATTGCACTTGCAACTTCATGTGTTTTATGCACATTTCAGATATATTTGAGTACCTAACACCTCCAGCCTAATTGCTGCCCTGGGAAGAACAAGACCACAATTGATGTGTTTTCAAAAACGTTAACCATGTATCAGTGCCAATTCATTCCCGGAAAGCTGAACTTGTGGATTACTGGTATGCAGTGAACTGATAGGAAGAGCCATGGCTGCCATACCTGGTAGAGCTTTATGATGTGGGGGTGATCCAGCATCTTCATTATCTGCACCTCACGGTAGATCTTCTCGAGATTCACAGCATCCAGCTGAGATTTGTCAATGATTTTTATTGCCACCTGCAGCCAAAAAAAAGAGAGATTAGAGCTCTGGCTGACTCCTTTATCCTCATTATAAATACCACGATCCCAGACAGATGGGAGCTTTCTCCCAGCTCAGAAACACATATCCCACACTTCAGCCTTTAGAAACAGAGCAGCACAGCCCAAGACATGGCTGTAGTGCCATGGAGGAGTTCACAGGATGCTCTGCCAGCAGCGTTCCAACTCCACAACTGCAAAAATGGTACTGGAAAAGAGAAAGCATTGGCTCTACAGAGTCAAGACATGGTGTGTGCACATAGTTCTAACAGTGAGGTGCTTATTTTAAGTGTAATTAATATGCTGCTACATAGGGACATCTGCAGTTCATCCACTCAAGGAAAAAGCTCTGTAGCAGAAATGCCAAGTCACAGCCTGAACCAGAGATTGAGCACCTGGTGGGAAGGCAGGGCCAACCCAGGGGAGCTCAGGTGACCAGAAGGGCTGGAGCCAGGATCCACCCCTTCCCAGACCTCATTTAAGGGTTGGCAGTGGTAGCAAGGGTATTTTGCTGGAGATCTCTGTCTACCTAAGGCCTTCCAAAGGTAAGCAGTTTGTGTTTTTTTTTTTGTTTTTTTTTTTTCTCCTTTCCCCCTCCCCCCCTTGTTTTGCTTCTGTGTCTATAGCTGCAGTATTTGGGCTTGTCCTCATTTGCTGCAGCCAAAGACTTTACCACCCTGCTATTATCACTGCACTTTCATTTATGTTATAGTGTTAGAAGCTCTACAGAGCAGATGCATCTGTAGGTCAGAACTCACCAACAGATCCCACTTAGTTTAGGGAACAAATCTGGGTCCTAGATAGCTGCTGTGCAGGAGGAAGGCTGCTGCAGAGCAGAGGATGTGAGCATTCTTCGTGCAGCTTAAGAACTGCACGCACACGCACACACACAGCTCCAAGTCTCCACAGCCTAGTGGAAGATCACACCTCATAAACTCACTTTTCTTATACTCCCAGGAACAAGGAAGAAATCCCTTCACTACTTCCCTAGAAAGTTACAAAATATCAAAGTAATCGAAGCAAACCACTTGAGCCAGACCAAATTCTTAAACATACATTGGAAAACATTTATTAAAAAACAAGCCAATGCCTCACTTCTCCACTTCCTCTCATTTATTTTCTGCTCTCTCTGGAATCCCCCAGACACTAGATGGTTTCTTCTTCCTTCTCCCTATCTGTCTGCTCCACCTGCTATGGAGTGATCTCCAAATTTAAGAGAAATGGAAACCACTCTTTCTTTTTAAAAACCAACAAACATTCACCTGCAGCTGCCTTGCATTCCTGCCTCACACCAGTGGTACGGTACGTCTTCAGGCCAGCAACAAGGTGAGTTGCACTGGACAACCCCTGCCTCCTTCATTGGCCTCGTGTAGCACAATGAAACCCTGCTGCCCTGTTTAGTATTCAAAGTGTATGGCAGCCTAATGGGGGATTGACACAGCACCACCTCAGCGACCTGAGGTATTGATAGCAGCTTCTCTTCTCCCCCTGACTCACATCACTCCACGCAGAAGCCTTACCCAAGACGCAGAACTGAACTCCTGCGTGCCCATCCCATTTCACTGCTCCTTCCCCTTACTGCACCTTTTAAAAAAGACAGTAACTTTCTCCTATTTACTCTTCTTGTACATAGGAAATGCATACAGTGCTGAGAAGCTAATAAAAGCAGATTTCTGCAGAACTTCAAAGCAAAGAGGTTTTGTCTAGCGGGGGGGGGGAGGGGGAGGAACAACAACAAAACAGTGAGTTTTGTAATAAAAGTAATAGATAAAGGGCTTTTGGACAATTTCAAGGAAATGAAGTAGGCTGTCCTCTAGGGCTCATGCTGAACCTTTATCTACCCATCATTTGTTTGATTCACACAGATATTTATACTTCTCCTGTACTTCTCACTCCTCCAAGTGAGTGTAACAAGGAATCCTGCAGCTGGATGGTTCCTTGTTGCTACTTTTTCCAACAAAGCTTGGCTCTTATCACCTCATCCTATTGAGAAAAGCCTGTCTTTGTAAGTACGTGGGCTCTTAGCGTATTTTCCAGTGTAGTCTGGCACTTCCACAGTGTGATCTTAAATTTTAAGTACTGTTTTTACTGATACTAAAATATACAGGCTGCTATCACTCCCAAGCCCACCTACAAATGGTGGATGCCAGATATCCCAGGCACGGCCCTGAAGTTGGCAGCTCCCAGCTTCCAATATCTGCACAGGGTTCCAGCCAGCTTTTAACTTTGTTGTCCCAGATACAGAAGCATCTATTTCCCTAGGAAAACCCAGATAAAACTAATGTCTCCTTCTTTGGCTTTAAAGACCAAATACATCTGACAGCTATCACTAGTCTATGCACAGAGGTGTAGGTGTGCTGTGTAACCACCTCTGATCCATCTCTCAAACACCTGAAGTAATTCTAAGCACAGTTCTTCATTAACAAAGAATATCTTACTTGAGATGCAAGAACTCAGGCAAAATAATGAGGAATAAGCTGTATCTCCAGCTTAAATAGGTTCTAATTAAAAACCCTAACACGTTTTGTCTCATAACGTGAAGTTATTTGACCTTATTAAAGAGTTCTTTTTTTCCAACAGAGTAAAAAGCATATGGCTGCCTGATCTGAAAAGGAAAAAAAAGAACTATTAACCATCCTTGTACAACTCTGAGTGCTAACGTTATCTCTGTGTGTACAGTGGCAGGCTTCCATGTGAAGAGCAGCACAGCAGCAGCTGGCACCGCTGCTCTGGTCAAATGCAGATTAGACAGCTCGGTCTATTCTGAACCCTCAGTTCCCACATATCTCACGAGGTCCCTGGGAGGCTCAGAGAAGAACCTCTTGGAAATCCATGAAATCCAGCAACTCCTTCACCACACTGTGAGGAGGAACAAGCATTCAGCAGCAATGGCTCATTTTTGTCCATAGCCTTAGCTGTGTTGTGATGACAGGAAAAGGGGAAGTAATTCTTAGAGGTGAGGAGCTGTTTCAGGATGAGGAAGAGTTTCCTATCTGAAAAGTGTGTTTTGTTCCTGGCCACACAGCTTGCCAGCAACCACCTGCATCTTACTGAGCACTGCAGCACCACTGAGTGTCTGAGAACAGTGCATGGAGACCACCCGCACCCACTGGTGAGTTCCCATTGCTCTGGTGCGCTCTGTCATTGCCATAGCCAAAAAACCTGACCCTAATTAGGGACAATCATACACATTCTGTCATTCTGGTGTTTTCTTCTGTCTTAAATAAAGAACCTCCTGAAAAGAAAAGGGAATGAAAACCCCTACCAACTGAAGTAAGAATATATACTTCAAGACAATGTCAAGGTGACCAACAAAAAGAAGAAAACACAGTTCTTTTACTTCGTTCATTCCTTTTCTTCCCCCCCCCCCTTGGCAATTTTTGCTACTTAAATACTTAGGAAAGCTACAGAGATATTTTGGAACACTGCTTATTTTTAAAAAAATATTAGGGATAGCATACACTTCCCTCTTCTGCTAGAGAACTGCTCAGCTCTCATCTGGAATTGGGAACTGAAACTGTCAAGCAGCAAAGCTGAAATGCTTGTCAAAGCAAAAGAAGAGAGCAGTCCTGTCTTTCAATTGCTCCAGCTTTCCGTTTCCATTGTTTTTATATTACCCATTTAATTCTTGGAGCAGTCTTTCCAAAACCACCCACACCCAAACATGGCACAAGAAGTTCATGTAGAGCTTGTCCATGTGAACTGTAAGGCGTCACCCAGATTAGAGGGATTCAGATGTGAGCCGCCAACCCAATGCATCAAAAAGTAGATAAGAGGCATTAAAATCAGCAAACATCTGGAGTCTGTGGCTGCAGGATGAGCAACCAGAGTTGTTTTTAGTTGTGGTTTTTTTTTTCCAATTGTTGAAGTTTCCTACTGAATTACTCCGTTAACCTGAACTGAGATGTGGTTCTTTCGTAGATTATTGACAGGGATTGTCCAGGTGGTACCTTCATCTGTCATCAACAGCAAACAGAAGCATAGCACTACCATGCGAATCTTCATATTTCATCACAAGCCAATACGTACCTTCCTAAACTTGATTTTTCCAGCTTTTCTTGTCTTTTCTTAGTCTCTTCTCCTTCCAAGGAAATTTTTTGCTTACCTATGCATGTTTCACTAAGAACAGTTACTCTGAGATCACAAGATTTCTTGGCAGCACGATAAACAAGTGCGGCAGGAAAACACGTGCCGTAACTTCAGTGGCAACAAACATACAAACAAGAAGCTACACAGAGGTCACTCCAGATTACTTCTGTCACCACCAGCGGGGATCAATCCCCCATTTTTGTGCATGTGCATATACATGCACAGTGAGCTCACACCAAACTAAGGGAGCTTGGTGCAGACCTGCAGCACTCATTCAAAGCAAAACTGGCCACCATCAGCTGCGTCAGCACCCTTAAGAGGAATCTTGATGGGATTCCTCTTCCTCAGTGACCACTTAAATGTGCACAAAGCCAACCCGGCACTTCAGCTGCAGCATGTCAGCACACTGTCCTGAGAAACAGACAGCCTGGGTACATCTCTGATATAGAAATCTTCCTAGGGACTGTGTGGGAGATGGATCCTGCAGAGGGACACAGGGCTCCTTAGGAAGGGAGAGCTGGGTGACAGAGGCTGGTACCAAAGGGGAACACACAGGAATTCAATGATTTCTTAGAGTACAGATGAAAAAGTCACAGCAGAGTTGGGCAGCTGTGAGGCTCTAAGTCTGCCTGCAATCTCTGATATTTTGAACAACACCAAACAAACACACGTTCTAAAACAACAATTAAAAATCAAAATGAAAGGTTTTGTTCTCATCGCAGAGTCTGACAGAGAAAAGCGAGCTCCCAGTGAAGAAGCACTACCTGCAAGGGAGTGTGCAGAACATGGGGGCATGGCACCAGACCGGCAGGTGTGGACACCTGAAACCAGCTCAGCTCTGCAGCAGTGGCACTGAGGGATTTACCAGCGATGCTCGCAGTACTGGGCAGCTTAGGAAACAAGGGAATTAGGGAAATTTGGTTCTGGGGATGCAGCACTCATGTGCGTGGCATGGGCACAGCAGCAAGGGCATCGCATGGAGTTGTGCTAACCTGAAGGCCACGCGCGGGGTATTTTTCAAAGCCGGGTTCACCACGCAGGACCACAGCAGCTCCTGCGGCCCCCGGCCCCGAGCTCCGCCTGCTCCGGGGGGGCAGCGCTCCTAGAGGGCCGCAGAGCCACCGCTCCCCCTAGGACCGTCCCGAGGCGCACGGTACCTGCACCAGGCATTACCACCGCATCGCACCGCGCCGGCGGGCGGCCGCGGGAACACCCGTGGCC